>NW_026698727.1:0-50803 GCF_030435755.1 Ochotona princeps | reverse complement strand
GCGCTTCGGCACAAGACTGTGTAGTGAGTGCACAATGCATCTGTCGAAGGATAAAAAAGACCGGGCACGTCGCAGCCAGTCCGCGCACGCACGCGGACTTTATGTGGCCTTACCAATCGAGGCCAAGAGGGTGCATGAAAATATAGTTGAACTGTGTCATTTTTACGGGCGCGAAGCCTCGAGGCAGATGCGCCGAAGGTATACCGGTGGCAATAAGCTAGCGTACTTCCCCTTTTACAGAAAATGTCCTCGATAGAAGTACCGGTTCCCAGGACCCCACGGACACGCCTGCTCGACAGCTGCTAATTACACGGAGAAGCCGCAGTAAATCTGCAACCTCAGTATCGGTTGTGGCCTTGCACGTCTGCTAAAGCGCAGAGGGCCTCCTGACGGAAGTGCGGCACCTACGCTGTTCCAGCAGAGCAAATACGCCAAGCTCTCATAACGAAGGCACAGTCACCAAACCTTGGAGCGTATCTGTCGTGCCCCTCAGTGTATGCACACCTAAACAACACCGTCAGGTGGCGAGATAGCGTAGGGGTCGGCTGCCTGAGTCACGCTAGGCGCGTTTACTCCCCTCGTGCGTATCACGAGCTTTGGAGAGTGCGATTTCGATATTGAATCCACAATGTTTTGTGTTACTGAAGCAGCATATCAGTCTGCTCACATACTTGACGTACTGGACTGGAGAAGTGATTCGTGCAGAGATCCCACACCGCGGAGAACCCACGTGCGGACCACTGCACCGTCACTTGAAGCAACGCACATGGATAGATGCAGGATGACCGCCGGGATCAAAATTCTACACACCAGTCCCGTGCTGTGCTGTATTGTCTTCAATGGTTTAGGGAAGACCCTATATATGGAAGACAGTTGTGCAGCCCGAGGGTCACCCCCCGCAAAAGTGGGTGACGCACAAGTTCATGTACAGGGTCTCTGGTATCCCGCCTACGGTGCATCTGACGCTTACCGCCACAAAGCACCTAGCGTTGTGCGCTTTTGAAGCCTGCTTACGTTTCGCTACGCGAGAGCACATACTATCTTCGTCTGCAGCTGAGGGACACGTCACTTTGTAGACGCTCCACATGCGCACAAACGCTTGTGCAACTTTTTTCCGGAACTGCGTGTCCAGCAAGAGTTCCTTGCGGTACCGAAAGGATGCTAGTATGTTTCCGCACCCAAAAATACGCCCCTTGCAATGGTATATGCTACCACAGCTTAATCCGACTCAGCTTTCCCAACCTTTTCACAGGGGGTAAAAGCTCCGTCTAGCGATTTAAAAACAACAGAGATCCTGGCGCAAAAGCTACCGCCTGAAACAGCATAGTCGCTCCGTGTCTGACGAAATACCTCCTTATATAACTAGACTCACTTATCTGAAGCTGGTTCATTTGAAGTCTGCAGGTCTCCCGCACAAGTATACGAGGGCACATTATCAGAAACGCGCTTTTGATGCGCCTTAGACCCGTTTCGGCAGGCTCACACCGCAGTGCTCCAGTCGGAAGAAGCCTCGTGTCTAGCCGTATCCCACAAGGCACGCCGTTGCTCTGTCGTGCATCTCTCTCACGCTTGGACGGGGCTACGTACTCGAACCAGTATCGCCTGAGAACGCAGGTAGTATCTGTAAAATCAGTGTGTCCCCATCAACCTTTCAGTGCGCGAGTGGAGCACTCATCGCTGTCCGCAGCCGGATGTGTTCGACATTCCTACATCGTATGCTTGACCAAAACCGTTAGACCGCATCACTCATCGCGGAATGCTGTGGCTGCTGGCACAGAAGTGCCGGTTGTCTGGGCGCCGATGTGTACTACCGCAGAGGGTGTGCGATAGTAAGCAGAGTAATCGCGTCCAGGCATGATCTAAACGATACAGGTAGATGACCGACCATCCTTCGGATCGAGATTCACGGCGGCGACCAGTATACCTTCTAGCTGGCAACGAGACCTGCATTCCCCATGGAGCTCAAGCAGCATCTCTGTGTTTGAGGTGCTATCGTAGGTTGCATGGCAGCTCGCCTTCACAGCTGTGTAACAGCAGCAAGTGAGAAAGATCGAAAACCTACGAAAACTTTGGCTGGTCTAGCGCTCGAGTGCGAGCAGGATCTCGTGCATTCTTGTACCCGATATGCAGTGAACCACCTGAGCTTACGGCGACACATCTTCATCGTCCATACCGTGGATTCACTAGTAGCCCCCAAGCCGAGATGAGCGCACAACGGGGAACTCTTTCTCGTCAATAAGCGCCCTCTCTGCACCCTTCACGGCAGAGACAAACCTGAGGCGGCTTCAACGGTTTATATATAATACTGGAGAAGTGGACACAGCAGATCTAAGAGCAGCGCAACGTAGCAATACAAGTCCACTGTCAATCGGCATGCGACAATTTCAGCTGGGGAAGCTGCAATTTTTGTGGGTCGCCGGCACCAGCGACCCCAGGACAGAAGACCAAAAGTACACCGGGGCACAGTTCATGATGCGAAGGAAATTATGGCGTTTAATCTTGCTTCGAGGGTAAGGCTGAACATGAGGACGCTAGGTAACGAGATTCTCGAGAGACTGTACTGCTGCCAACATAAGCATCTTTGGCCAGTTTATGTGAGCGCCTTCTTGTCATAGGCGAGCTATAGGCCGTGAAAGCAAACGGACTCTAGATCACTTTTCTCTTCGGCCTTCAACCATAACGTGATGAAGACTGCGCCGCAAAACAAGCGGCATCCCAAAGCACACTTTTCTGGTACAGCTCCATTAGTCAGGAAAAGTCGACTAGGCAAACGTCCTACGAGAAGTTACCCGGGTACGGCTCTGAGCCGCAGAAAAACTCAGGGAAAAGCCGGGCTCGTACGTAACGTCTACCCTGTGCGCGCGATTTACCACCACGGACCGCTTGCCTCACTGGGTGCAAAACCGAAGCGATGTTGAACACTGATGTAGTATTATCTGAGTAAACACATGCGAAACAGACAGTCTTACCCCGCTTTTTCAGTCAATTGTCGCCTTTGTGCTCATACCCAGCAGATGGGTCCTGCCAGGTGCCTGCGCGACTAAGCACAGCAAGCAGCTGCGTATGACAAAGCAACGAACCTTCCCCCACTCCTCGTTGTGGTTCGTGTGCTGCTGGAGAGGAGCAAAGAATCGTGAATCGTAAGTCTGGACAGCGGTCTCTCCAGTGTTGCGAAGTCAAGTGCACAATGGTCCCATATGTACGTACACATACATGAATTCGGCAGCTTTGGATGCAGTCACGTGCCAAAGCGCTAAACGCAGTATCCAGGCGTGCTCACTCATTCTCATCACGCCCACATGCACACGCGTTTGTTACCTCAGAAAACGCAAAATGCCAGTGCATAATTAGGCATTTACATTCGGTGTCAGGAAGTAATTTTTCTTCCAGCACACTCAATTCGGCTCCTAGGGCATAATTAGGCAATTACATTCAATGTTCCCGGCGAAAGACGGTGGATCGCGACTAATACCCCATCCAGCACACTCACATGTACGCATCTCGTCCGTCCAATGCCTCACTAGGTATGTATCTACACACTCTTATGCGTGTGGAACTTGCACGCCAGTCTCTGCCGGCATCGAGACGGCATTGAGGACCAGATCTGAACTCCGATCCAGATAACCTTTGTGGCAGCAGTATGTGTGCTAGATAGGTGTGCTTACTTATGTATAGACATATGTACACATGTACGTATACACAAGTGCGAAAATCACGTGAACGTATGTATGGCAGAGCCGCTCTGAAAGGCAGCTACTTCGGCGTGTGTATCGGCGGCTTGCAGCCAGGCACCTTCTGTCGTACACCTGCGCTGGAAAAAAAAAGACTGACCGTCTTCCCCACTCTCGTTATCGGGATAAAGCTATCAAACTAAAGTCCCCAGTCAAGCTAGCATTTAAGCTCTTTCGTCGTACACTACGAGGCCCACGGACACAACATCCCTTCAACAGAGTCTCTTCACTCCCATATTCTTTGGCCCACCATAATACCTACCGTTATGCCAATCTGTAGCTGTATATTACGCCACTCGACTGCTACTGTATACCTCAGCCAACACAGCCCCAAATACCAGCAGCGAAAAAACCCCAATGCGCTGCTCTGTACGTGGGAAGTGTGGACTCGTGCATACACGAGATGTTCGACTTTCTACCCCCGTGCAAACATGAGAGGCCTGCGTGGAAGCACCTGCGTACACCACATATGCCTAGACTCACTCGTACACGCAGCTACCTGTGGACGTGTACATACTTGCGTATTCCAAAGTATGGGCTGCCTTGGGTTGAGAGAAGGTGCTTACAACATATATACGTACAGACAGATGCACAGAGATACATGTTCGCACGTAGCTGCTGCCATGTTTTCCGCACACACAACGAGAATCAAGTGTCCTGCATACGGAAATATTTGCACACAGACGTATAGAATCTTCTCTTGGGATTGAGCACGTGATTGTAGATTTTGTTGAGGACCTTCCTATTCACTTCTGATCAATGTGATAGGCGCAATATGCTCACGTACAGTCGTAGGTATACCTGTGTGTATAATGCCGTTGTTTTGTGTATCCAAACGTGACGGGCTTCACTGTGTGCGCCGCTTTACGGGCGCTTAAGCGTATATATTCCACACGCGCTTAAGCCGATCGGACAGGCACCTCAGCATATATCTGTATACCGCTCAGCTGACATCACGTCGTCGGTCCAGGTAATCTCCGTCGCGTACTACCCACATCCTAGAACACGAAACATCCACTGTGTCGCTGTCAGCGGCTCAACAGTAAATTCAAGTACCCTAACACGAAGCAGTAGTCTCACCCCTGATGGATTGTGGTCACCAACAACTGCCATAGCATAGAAAAGCGAGATAACCAATGCAGGCGTATAAGCAGGATACCTAGCACATGGTCATCCTGAGAACGCAGTCATTAGGAGGCTCTACTATGCAATATCGGTACCACCGCAGGACAGTTTGTAGCTACAGCAGCAGTGGTAGCAGGGGGATGCGTGATTTAGTGAATCGCGGCAACAAATCCCTTGTGACAACCGACAAAAACAGAACTACACCGTACGGGCACAGGATGAACAACTACAGTATATGGGCAGCGGCAACTGTAAGCAAGCTCTCCCTTAATGTGGTGTACGGACGATAGCTACGAGGGAGACTCAAGCATGAAGCCACAGGATATCCTGGCTAGTTCTTTATCAACTGTAAACGTCTTCATCCTCTTCTTTACCAGTATGCGGGGGATGGAACTGTGAGTCTCCCTTCAAGCTAGCACCCACCGCCTACCACACAGGAGGGCCACCACCGTCTGTCACCACCATGCCGGTACGTCAGCGTGTGCGATGCGAGCGGCTCCCTGCGCTGATCTATACGTCCGGAGCTGATGGATCCCCCTAAGGCAGGTAGAAATTCTGTTCTTCCGACAGCCGGCTTCCTCAACGTTAATTTTGCTGAATGGTCACTTACGTTTCAAGCTGCGCTTTTTTCTATCTGGAAAGGAGTATATAGCTTGCCTCTAGTGGGGAATCGGCAAGCCCTTTAACGGCACCCGTACCCGAGGGCCGAGGAGTATCTGTTGTTCCCACGACCAGCGCCAAAATGGTGAAGCTGTAAGTCCTTTACCGCATAACTTTCTTTTTTTTCGTCCCATCAGTTACAACTGCACCGCGTATGCTGTCTCTTGTGTGGGAGCTTGAGGCTTGCAGTGCATGTCTTCCTGTGCAACTACCAGTACATCGGAGCGTAGGGTTAGGAGCCGTCCCACGTAACGCATGAAGAGCATTCTGTTTCAGCTTGATAGTATACCTAGTACACGTTGCCGCAAAAAACCCACAGACTGGAGTCTGCTGGTGATCTACCGCTGATCTGTAAAGAGCTGAGTAGTGTATGCTATGTGCGCTCGAATCACACATTATTGGAGGCGACGGCCACAACAAATACGCGTATCTTTTATTCCCGTTCTGGTTCTCCTTTAGCATCTAGCGTTGTAGAGGGAAGCAGGTGTTATAAGACTGAATTGCTCTTCAGCAGAGTCATTTGGAAAGGTTGCACATCCAGCTCTACGAACCACTTAACGGTCCGCACCACTTCCTCTCAGGGGTAAATTGTCAGACGATTGCGTACAATATCTAGAGGAAAGCCTACGTACACATATGGAAAAGGTGCTTGTGAATGCAGCACAAGACAGTGTAAAAGGACAGACGGGGACACCACTCGGTGTATATAGTAGCCAACTCTCCAACATAATGGGATGTGGGGAAGACGCGGCCGGTATATCTGTATGTGCACCAGATCTTAGAGCCTGTTGAAAAGGAGACATCCTAAAAAGCTCGGCGGTTGCTGTCCGTGTCATCTTGCTCTTAAATACATACTATAGACGATCCGTTACGATGAATATATGGCTGTGGCGACATATATCATCTACTATATCCGTGAAAGTGCGTACATTGCTATGTTCTATATGGTCCCTTGTGTCCTATACCACTGCGGATCTAGCAGGCTGTCTCAAGCTTCAAACTGTGTATATTGTCATTTCGCGCTGCAGAAATTCATTCCTGTTTCGATGCTCAGAATCCGGGTGTGCTGCACGGGCAAACACTGGCGCAGTTGATTCCCAGTGTGTCGGGAGTTGAGTGCTTTGCCTGAGCTTGTGTTATGTGTTTGTGTCGAAGTATGACTTCTTGTGGATGTGAGAAGATGTGTATGTGTCTATGTCCGTGTGTGTGTCTATACGTAGAGTACATGTAAGATTGTGTACGGGTATTTGTGTACGTCTCTTTGTGTCCACCCGAGTGGGGGCGAAGCGAGGGACGGTAAAGGGTGGAAGAAGTACTAGCATCAGCGCTGTCAAAAAGGGGAGCCTGCACGCTTCTCTGTTGATTTGTTTTCAACCACGGAACCCCCTCAGAAGACTGTGTGCAGCTTCTACTGACATTCTTCAGCCTCTCCTGTGTGCCTATGTATGTTTTTGTAGATCTGTCATACGTAAGTTTCCTCGGCACTTCAATACTGTCGTCTTTTCGCTGCCCATACTGATTGTCCGTATCTTCCTTCGAGACAGACGCGTTTCGTATGTTTATGGTCAAAGGCACACTAGTGCTGCGCCCTAGCGTGACTTCACCCTCCCTCTCAGGCGAGACCATTCTGTTGTTTCTTTAACAGTTTATCTCCCCATAATTGTAGTGCCATCCGCTGGCCTGAGTACGATCCATGTTTCTAATTTGGGTGTGCTTCATACTTGAAGTTTTCTCTTTCACCTTCCATGCTGATCGAGACTTCCTTCAAGTTGCAGGTAAGGCTTTTCTGTCTAATTCGTGACAGTATTTCTTCCGTGGCATTTTCAGGCTAAAGGCGGGCCGCGTAGTGGTGGTACTGAGTGGGCGACATGCAGGAAAGAAAGGAGTTGTTGTTAACACATGGGAAGGAAGTAAGGAAAGACAGTTTTCCTATTGTCTTATTGCTGGTATTGAAAGAGGCCCACTGAAAGTCAGCAAACGGATGGCCTGGAAGAAAGTTGAAAAAAGAATGCGCGTGAAGCCATTCATCAAGTATATCAATGTTAATCACTTAATGCCTACCAGGTACGAAACATTAGTATGTCCCTTTGAGATACGAGGGAAATGGATTTGAACTTATTCACCTGAAACATAAACTAGTACACGAATATGCTCAGTAAAAATACCAGGTCAGTGATAAACATGTTCATTTGCAACGGTAGGTAAAATACATACACGTCTCTCTGAATTACTACGTTGGCTCTATACATGTTTATTTGGAATGACAGATGAAACTTTATATATGTTTATTTGAAGCACTAGGTAAAGTTGCAACACATTAGCATGCTTATTCAGAAAATTCACTCTTTCTTTCGCTATTTTTATGCGTTCACGTCTTTGTGCTACATATTAAAGAGAAAGTGCCACATGAGGCAGGTCACTTGAACAACAGTGCCAAAAAGATAATATTTCTGTAGATAAGTAGTAGAAATGTGTATGTATCAGTGGTCACCTGGTTGATGTTACCTACGACCGTATTATGCGTGTCCGTAAATCCTTATGTTGAGACATACACGTGTGATACATATTTTGAATATCTACGTGTATGTACACATAGATCTGTACACGTATCCACCGAGTGAGTAGACAGCAGAGGGAATCTTATAGATATATATATAACCCCGTATATATGGAAGGAGGACACCGGCATCATGTAGGGAAGCGGAAGCGCATGCAACGGGGTTGAATAGAGAGATGATTCCAGAATACTTTCGCTTCGATACATACGTCGTCCGGAGAAAGAAAAGTGGAGTATAGACTGATGAGGTATTTTGGAGGGAGGGACGCGCACATTTACTCTGTCTGTGTGTGCCTATATGTACACGTTTGTGAGGACCTTCTGATGGCTCAGTACTTGTGAACTTGTGCTGTACATAGACGCGGATCTGCGCGGCGGTCGTGTGTGTGAGTGCGTTTTAAAATGTTACGGCCCCTGCTACCGGCTCAAACACTCGAGTGGTCGTACGGTAAATGTGCAAGGGTTAAAGATGAGGGTATATATTTCTTTTCTCCTGTGTGTCTGTGTGTGGTGTGTCTGTATACTGAGCCCTGGTACTCTCACGAGGAGTAACGTAGCCCTATACGCAGCTCTGCGTGGGGAAGGCGGCGCTGTGCATACTCTGTGGGTGTGTGTGTGTGTTGGTATCCTCCCGTAGCACAATCAGTAGCGTACAAGCAAGCCCTTTTTCCTGGCAGTAGCGTATGTTGCCCCTTCACATACAAGTCTTCTAGCCTATCTCTTTTTGACGAATGTTATTAAGAGCGGGCTTCTCCTTGTAAGACTGATGTCCATCATCCCATTGCGTTTTTACTGGTTACTATGTGTGAGTGTTTTACCGTCAACACGACAGATATGTATATATATTTATGTCAGTTTACATCAACACTCTCTCTCTGTGTCTCGTGCATTTTCGCTGTTGATGCGTATATATATGTCAGTATATATACCTATATATAAATTGTATATTGCAGTCCCGTTGTTTTGTATGGTGCGATGTGAGCGTGTACGACGACAACGTTGGACCGTCGATCAATTTCCTGTTTCTGAAGCCTTCCTGCGTATCTTATATATACAAAGTCATATCAGATTCTGTGAAACATACTACTGCTAATTCACCTGGCACACATCTGTCTTTTTGCGTGTGCAGATACACCGTAGCAAATGATATTGACGTGAAGACGTTGGCGTCTGAGGAGAACATGAGGACAGCAGAAGAGAAAAAGAAAGCGAGAAAGGCTTTGAAGCAGATTTTCTTCGAGAAATTCATGAATCCTATGAATGAAAAGGTTGGGAAAATGAGCAAAGATCTTCTGTTTCTTCGTAGGAAACTTCGTTTCTGATCGATTATCACTCTTCTAAACTAACGCCTATGCTGTCAGCTGAGGTGATTTTGCCGTGTCTCTCGTTTGGTCGGCGCTTTTGCTGCTGCTTTCGCTCCTCGTAGTAGTGTGTGTGGAGGGAAGCTGTGATGAGTTTGCTATGGAAGTGCTGTACACAAGCAAAACCAGCATCATTCCTACAGATGAGCAGCATCGAGAAAAAACCGGTTTTTCCGAAAGAAACAAGCCAGTACAGTTGTTGGTGTGTGCCGCCGCCTCTACGCATATCTATCATATGCATTTTGCAGCAGTAGCAAAGAAGGGCTGAAGAGAGAGACTGTTATGTGAGACAGCGCCATCGGAGTCTATTTCTCGCGCATACACGCACGCGAAAAACAAAGGTACAGAAGAGAAGCTGGAGATTATATGTGAATTTTGGGGGGTTGATGAGGTTATTATTCTTTGCTGTTCAGCGCAATATTCAGTTTGTTAAGATTCTATATCGTATCTATCATTATTAGTCGTAATAACTGGACTGCTAATCACGAGAAAGATGAAGGCTTTTTTTTTTATTTCAGGTCACGAAACAACGTGGTAGAAGCTAATTATTTTCATTACGTCAATGTAGACAGTTATGAACTGGCATGCGGCAAATTGAGGTGGTTCTTCAGTGGCAATTTAGAGGAGGAACTGTGTACTAAGTTAGTGCTGCTCCCGTCAGCATGTCATACACGTCCATTCGGAGTTTATGTTACTAGCTGTTTTGTAAAGCTGATCATAGAGCAGTGGTAGTCGTAGCACTAATAGAATTACTGTCGTATTAATAGCAGTCGAACAGTGGTAGTTATCATAGCAGTTGTAGTAACAGTATTAGTGGCAGTGGCAGCAATGCGTATTTGATGCAGTGAGTTTTCGTAGAAACAGAATACACGTCCTTTGTATGTTAGACAGCGTGTGTGCACATGAGTAGTATACTCCCTCCTCCTGATTTTCATGCACTTCACGTGTATCCCCTCCCCACCCTCCCTGCACATATATAATAATATATATAAGTATATATGTGTACGTATATGAATGTACATCAGGAGTGCCTGGAGACTACAGGGTGTTGCATGCGCTATCTGCATGCAGTGTGTTTCAGACATTCTTCATTGAGACCGCATGCATGCCACTACTAACTATATGTGTATGTGTACAATCATACAATTCCTGTATAGTGAAAAGCATCTCCAGAGTGGTGGCGGATATGACTGAGGCCGAAGGACGGTTGTGAGAACATCCACAACTGCCAGGAGTGTAGGAGTGGCCTGCTGTATTATAATGATGCTCTTCGCTCTGATGAGTAAAAGAGTAAGGAGACGGTTGCAGACGTGTCTTCATGTACGTAAGTACATATATATATATATATATATATATATATATATATGTTTATACGTGGTTGTCGTCCTTGGCTGCCGACACATGCGTGCTGGAACTGAGTTGCAGTTAGAAAAAGTGGAGGATATACGATGCTTTCTGCTGCACCACTACCCGTGTTAGATATATAGATAATATACTGGTGGTGCGTATATCTGTATACACATATATATATATGTATATACTGTTGATGCTCGGATGCATGCAAGGCCAAGAAGCGCAATGACGTCAGTATTGTCCGGATGCTTTAGCATGGTGTGTGCGCGGGAGTAGAGGTGAGTCAGAGGGAGATACCGCCTTACGCTATCAGAAGAAATGGTCTGCAGCTGCTAACGAAAAAACGTTTTCCACGTTACTCAGCCTTGAATCCGGTGTTGTATTGACAAAAACCCATTGAGCCAGGTGTCTTCTGAGACGGCATAGTATACGCCTCGTGCGCACGCTTCCGTGGAGGAAACAGAACAAGGTGTTAACGCCGGCATTACACAGAGAGAGAATTCAGCATTTCATGTAATTAGGTTGGAGGTGATGTATTTCCTAGCTTAAAATAGTGTGATTCTCCCTCTTGTACTGTAATTGTTGCTGGTGAGGCTAGCCTTGCTATGATAGTATGGTGTACCGCAACCAACAACTGCTTTCATGACGAACGGCAGAAGCAGAAGCTGTCGTAGCCACACAATTCTATAATTGTTTCATTGTTATTCTATGTTTTTGTTGCATCCTACCACGTCGATTGGTCGCGTTGTTGCCGCCTCGAAAAGCTGCTTATGTTGAGGTCTACCTAACAAAGTAGTAATTGCCGACTTTTTCCGAGAAAGGAAGCTGCGTTGCTACACCCTTTGCTGTAACTCCAAGGGATAACTACACGGTGGTGGACACTGCCCGGCTGCTCATGTATATGGAAGCCCCACTGCTTTTTCCGACGGCCACCACAGCTGTTCTTCATACGACGAAGTGTATGACCACCTGCTGCTGCTATACAGTCTCTTTACAGTGTTTTTACGTACACAATTATGTACTGCCTTGAACAGTTTACCAGCAGCTAGTACCACAAGGCTTTCAAGCGTCCGACTACCGTTGGTATACGCAAGTGCGTAAGATATATGCGGGGCATACAGCGGCGTGACTGTACAGCAGAAGAGCAGGAAGCGTCTGCTAGAGCAAAAAAGGCTATTTAGCGCTGGAAAGCTATGTGAAGTAGGTGCGTGATGCATGTGTGCGGCCTTCCTGCTGCCGGGTGAAATGTAACAAGGGAAGGAGGAGGCATCGTCTTGGTGGTGGCGACAGAGAATGTGTGCAAAGATTACGGAAGCAGCTTCCGTGTATACGCCTGCTTTGAGAGGTACACGTTGAGCACGTGCTCTCTGATGAAGACACATTGTGTGGGTGAAAATTCCTTGCAAAAGCAGTCTGTTTTTGGAACACTCGGCTGCAGTTGGTACCCTCATAAACTACTCGATAAGTGTATCATCGTCTTCTCCAGTACCAGAGAAGACACACACACATATCACAGAAGAGAAGAAGCGGGGCGCCGGAGTGATGAACAAAACCCCACTATTTAGTGGGTAGTGACGTGAAGCCTTCTGTTGTCCCGCAACTAGAACCCAAGCGGGAGCCAGAAGTGCTGCTGACGCTACCACATGCTGACTTGAGGAGCCTCTAGTATGAAACTGCACATGACTGTATGGACACGGAATATTTTCGGCATTTCATCTGAGTCTTTTATGTATGTGTGTACATTTGTATATATGATTGGTTGTGTCTGCGTGCGTATGAGTATATAAATATATCTATTTCTCTATACTGTATGGCATATACGTATATATATCGAGCGTGAGGCAGAAGAGGGATTCAAAACGGAAGTGGCATCTCATCAGTGTGCATTTTGAGGCAGGCGCAGTCCGAGGGCATTTATGAGGGTACAGGTATTGTCGATCAATGTACATACGCAGTGGACACGTACGTATAGAAGTACATCACGACATGCACAAGAGTGGGTGGCACGTTTACGCCTCAGAGAGAGATATTGAGGTGTGGATATATGATGCGGCCTCACAGCAGTAGCCCATCACGACAGCGTGGGCGCACGTAGTTACGCGTGGGTGTCACTTGCGTAGATACCAGCTAACGGGAAGAATAGTGTCTGCCTTGTAGGAAAGGTGTTCCAGCCGAGGAAAGCAGGATCTACATCCACTATCAACGTCGGAAAGAAGGTTGTCAGTTTAAGGAACGATATCTTTAACGTACAAACATGACTACGTCACGTGTTGGCGATAGGTTGCTAGGAAACACTTAATTGAGGAGCAGTATAATTATGTCGGAACGATCTCCGCACGTTTACAAGTGTCCGGATGTTTTTGTGAACGTGGACTCGGATCCTCGAGGCAGCTCAGGCGTCGTACGTACGCACGTGCTGCTGCGGTAAGGTGGCGGCAGTTTCTCGAAGACACAAAGGGTCCATAGGTGGACTGTGTTCATATGCCTGTCAAGCGGTTCGATAGTGGCGTCTGGAAAATCGTAATAGTGCACCCTTGCCTTGTACAAGAGAGGACACTTATGCCTGCAGGTCAACTGTAGAGTGTAGCGAAAGCAGATGTAGAGCCATGTACGCCTAGGTGGCTGGCGTTCTGCTTGCGTTTGTGCGCTGTATGGGTAAAGAAATAAGGCCTGGGTGCCTATAGACGAGTGACCCCTTCGATTTTCGTGCTTGCGGAATATCAGTTCTTGCCAGAGGATGATACAAGTAGACGGTAGACGCTGAGGCCACCTGTTGTCCTGCACTTGAACCCGTGCGGGAGCCAGGCGATGCCAATGAATTTATCTTACCGAATTCTGATTCGGCAACCGCGAAAGAAACGATGGTATGGCATGCGTGTTTATTCTGCTCTTTCCAGCGAGAATATCTCAACCATTTTGATTCCTTGAGTATTGTAGTGCGACCGTTTCATTTAGTGGCGTGGTAGGCACTGCTCAGAGGCTGCGCAGTCGGCGGCCTTCACAAGACGTCCGTTCATACCAGACGCCCGTGAAGGCAAGCTAATGTGCTGTGGAAACAGCGGGTAGCACGTTCGAATACGGCAAATACTCTACATGTTGGATGCGGTGACAAAAAGTATATATCTGTGAGCATAACATTTGACATGTGAGCGCGTACGTCAATGTACTTCGTGTAGATACATCAGACACGGCCGTGGTAGCCTTTGATTGCCAATATTCACGTGGGGGCACTTCGTGCCTATCCGCGGAGCCCCGATGTATGAAACCACGTGCGTGCTGCCGCAAGCGAAGCCGATGGCTGTGCCCAGCACAGCTTCTACGCCTGCGGTTTTGTCCCCCTCCCTACCGAATCCACCTACTTAAGCGTGCTCCGCGGATGGCGGGCTCTCAGGGACGGGCATCAAATGGTTTACCATTGCCACGCATGAAGTAGAGAAATACGTTTGTTCAAGCGGCGCTGGCGGCTCATCTGAGGCACCAGCAGCACTGAGGACTGGCGATCTACTTCGTGATCGTGTGCATGTCGAGTTCTGGGTGTCGCAGGAAGAGCAGGTCAATGCTAGGCACAACAGTGCAATATCGTATATACATCGTGTGTATATATATATATATGTATATGTTCTCTATCACGGTGTTGTCAACGACGGGATTTGTATGTGACGGCGCAGCATCACTAGGTCAGTTGTATGAATGTACAGACATCAACATTTAAAGTGGTTTCATTAATGTTGAACGTTCACCGGTAGGACCCTCAGATGTAGGAACGCCGTGAAATCATGCGCGTGTGTATTAATGTGCCTGCGTGAAGAGGGGCTGCCCCTCATAAATGTGTATTCGTGTACATTATGTGGTGCTACCAGTTGAGAATTCTCAGCATGACTTCACAATTTCTAGGGCGAAAAGCGTGTGTGTGGAGGGTACTGTCAATCATGTACACTAGGGAGGCTGGAAAAAATAAGCCCAAGTCACACAGTCGGGCAAGGTAGAGAGCGAGAGACGTTAGTGCTGCATGAGCGCCACGCACAATGCCTGAGGCTTGAGTATATGTGTGTGGGCGCCTCATGGACTGCACATATTTTCTGACGGCGTAGATTTAGAAAGTGCTGCGTCGTCAAGTACTTGTGCAAAAGCACGTTCGCGTTTGATCTGCAGGGCTGGCGGAATCTGCCTACGTGATGATCAGCTTTCGAATGGACGCGACATTGACAGGAAACAGTATTTAAACGCTATTGCTCGTATAGCTTTGGTAAAAGAGTGCATGCAACTACCTGTGATGGTAATGCAAGGAGGCGGAGGCACGCTCCTATATATTCGGTAACAGGCCGTCTCGCCTGTATTCGTAGGTATTATGTGTGCAGGGGAAATACCTGCTAGGCATAATAGGGTAGTCAAACGACTTCTTGCATGTCACAACGTTACTGACGAAGTCTCTTACATAACTCTTCGAATGCAACTGTAGACGTCGCCGTAGTTTGTGACGGCAGGCTTGCACGGACGAACGTGCAAGGGTAGAGAGGAAAGTGAGGAAACTTGTGGATCACGGAGTTTCGAGAAAAAGGTCTGGAGCAACTTGCTAGACTGAGCCGGAAGCACCCATGGTTGCGTGAATTGGCGGGTGCCTCGACAAACGCTTGTACGAGTTGCAGGATCCTATATATTCACCAGTGTACCCGGAGGTGCGTGTGCGTCATCGTATGTCCGGTGGACAGTGCTGCATCTCTCCGGTTACACAAGACATTCAGCACGCGGGGTAATTCTTTGAGCTGTATTTTTAGCACGCGTAGTAGTTCTGTCCTAACAGCGGCTGCGCGCACCAGTATGCGGGACCACGCCTAGAGCGGTATTACGACACATGCAGTGTTTCTGTATCCACAGTAGGTGCCTGCACCACTTTGTTAGAAACGCCGAGTTGTCGGCTTCTACGATTGCTGTCACATCTTCGTGTGGTACATAGACCTCGTCCATAGACTTGGATACCGCGCTGCGTGCGCGTCTCACATTTCTAGCAATGTAGTCATGAACACCTGTTCATGTACACGTACGCCTACGTAGGCCTATAACCTCCAGCAGGCACACGGTTGTACATGCGGGCACTTCCCAAGCTGCCTCAGATATAAAGTGCTAGTGTGCAACTGATGTATATATATATATATACATACATGAACCTTCGAATCTGGCAGCAGAGTAGCTGGAGGCAGGTTTTAACGTTGCTAAGGCTACCAGTACGACTACTGCTTGAGGTCACAAGTTGCTTAAAGAACAGACAGCTGGTTGTTCGTGCAGTGCCTGTGTGGGTGCATGTTCGTTGGTCTACGCGTGTTGCACTTTGTGCGGAAGCGGCTTATCAAGTCCTTTCCACAGAAGCCTTCTCACAGAGAGCGCATTCTAGTGGACGTTAGTGCGTGTGTTGAAACGCTTAAAATATATGCAGGTATGCATAATATGTGCAGGTGTTATGTGCGCGCAGTTGTGGTGGACAGGTGGCTGCTTCTCGGTCTTCGGGATTGTAAGAGCTCTTACCTTGTGAATGAGAGGCACAAGATTTGAAACACACTGCTGAATGGACACTACACGTACTCTACTATGCCGTTTGCACCTGCATGATGCACTGACCCAGTGCCGGGAGCACACGTGTTGACACTCCTCTAATTCAGAAGTAGTGGGTTATGTGGAGCGTCGTGGTATGCATACGTGACGCTGGTACACGCTGCACTTTTTTTAAGGTTCTGTTTTGCCTGTGCTTAGCTGGCGGTTGACCAGGTGATTTCCAGTGCCTTTCAGAGCAACTCACGATGCTAGAGACTGAATGGTCAGTGTGAAAAGCAGCGTTTATGAAAATATATGTTTAATCATGTCATATATATACACACATGTAAACAGGTATACTTGCACGTACTTCTTCAGGTACAAAAATATCCTAATTGCTACGCGCATTGAGGCACAAATCTTCACAGACAAAGAAGGGGTCTTTTTTGGTGAACCGCCTCTTTGATCGGGTGCTCAGCGACTCGACAGCTACACTGGCGAAACTACCGCCATATGTTGCGTAAAGTTCCTGACACACGTGCCACTGCGTATACACACGTCTACGAGCTGGTTGTGTGATGGAGCATGACTATGCATGTTTCATGGCGTAGGCTGCCGAGACAGGCAAAAAAGTGAATATTTTTAGGTGTGAGTGGCAGTGGCGGTAAGACTCACGAGAGGCGCTGTCTCAAATATAACCACACATGCTCCTGATATGCTAACAACATACCTTACAGCTTTCATGCATCATACGCCTGCAGCACGAGACGCAGTACAGTAGACGCATTGCTGGCCACCTCTCCTAGGAGCATGTTCTTCACGCAAAAAAGGCACCAACAGCGTACATTCGTTGACTTCAGCAATCTCCGATTTCGAGAGGGGATACGTGTGGCCGCACGCGGACGTCATCAGCAGTACTTTGGGGCGGATCCGCGATACCAATTCTTACATTCTAGCGACCGCGGATGGCACTCGGTGTACACACGGATACTTCGTGAGAGTGAGAGTGAAACTAGGAAGGAGAGTTATTTGAGAGAAGACAGAGTGACAGATATGTAGACCTACACGCTTGTGGAGATGTAGAAGGCCTTGGGGGGTGTAGTACATTTAATTTCAGGTGAGCGTACATGTCGATGACCGCTCCACGAATGGCACAGATACTTTATTTCTCACGCGGCAATAGCAGCGCTGACAAACACTGCATCAGGGTTGAAAAATATGTAAAACTTGGCAGAACTCGGATTATCCTGAGACATTTTCGCAACGACGTAGCAGCTCAACAGATTGGTCTACGTGAAATGAATAAACGGGAACAAAACGACGAAGAACTGAAAACACCAGTAGGACGAACAAATGTCAGAGAGTGAACTTTTGACCAGCAGCCACGTGATTTTACAGTTCAAGGAGCAGGAGCAGTAAAGCACAGCTAGCTGTATGGGTTGGAGCAGCACCACTGTGAGAGAGCAGAGGCAGACGAACAGCACCGAAACCTGAAGAAACTTTCCTACTAAAGCAGCTGCAGCAACAGTACTGATTGTAGGGAACTGGCAGCGACTGTGGTATGTATGTATTAGGCCGGTCCTTGTCAATGCCTCTCAATCGAGCGCAGATTACGCGCTCTACTTTCTTCTATGCCCGAAGCTGCTGCAGAGACTGGCCTCCTCTTTCGTAAGGAAAAATGGAACTTCTTTGCTAACGTACTGGACAGTTGCGTATATCAGAGCCTTTTGCATCCACACAAGAATCAGAAGAGTACACAGTCGACACGTACTTATGTAGGTATGCATGTATGCATGTATGTATGTATGCATGTATGCATGTATGTATGTATATATGTATGTATGTATGTATACATATATATATATATATATATATATATATATATATATGTATATACATTCTCGCATACGCATGGTTCTGCCGATTGTTGCGAAGAAGCCTCGCGTGTGGACCCCGGCACAAGATATTTCCAAAGGGGATATGTGCTTCCGCATAGTGAAAGAGTCTGTGTGCAAGAAGACGACAGGTCTTCCCTTTGTTTGGGTGAATGGTACTTGTCGCTGCATCGTGCATAATGGTGAAGTGCATAATCTACGCGAGTGTGTCCGTGTGCATGATACGAGCGTCTACCGACTGTGGTGGGGTATAGAAAGGCTATAGACGTTCTGCTACCGCATTCAAGTAGTAGTCAAATGTGAACACACGAGGAGAGAAACACGGGTAGAAAAGTGGCGACGCCGCCACATAAAAGGCATTTTCCCCTGTTTGCCCGAACGCGGACGTCTCCTAGTCAACAGCCAGCCAAAAAAATCCGAATGATATATCAAAGAAAGCGGAGATCAGGTGTCGTTCCCGCAACGTAGAGGCCTGGAAAAAGCGGATGTCGTCCGTGTATACGACTGTCGTTTCGGGACCTTCGTCCCCTTATATTAACTCCCTGTGTGCTGACAAACGTTCAAAGTGCCAAAAGAGAAGCAAGCAGCGGACACCCTGCTGATAAAGCTTTCCGTATACATATATGCGGTCCGTGGGAAATCTCTCGGCGTAAATTGTTGTTCGGTTGTTTCCAACTTGCCAAATACTGCGGTCACAAGACGCTGAGTGACCACTATTTGGTTCATATATCTGTTCCGTCAGAGATTTTCGTCGTGTCGAGCGTGTGACCGTTAGTTCAGAATTTTTAATATATTGCGGTGATCGGACGTTGAGTGATCGCTCTTCTGTTTCGAGAGACGCTGTGAAACCCACTCTCTCCACCGCAGGAGCTTCTCCCGGAGATGTCACTTGCACTTCCGCGTATACCGAGCAATAATTTTCAGAAACTAATCGGTAGGCACTTCTGGTATGTTTTCTCTGCGCATGCATGAGTTCATCTGCAGTGAACCTTTGTAAGGAACTACGGGCGCATTTTTGTATGCACTTAGACGCCCATGCTTCAACAGACTCTCAATAGGCTCGGCACTAGTACTACACGTCTGATCCTACGTCTGCACATGCACGTATTACGAAACAGTACTCTTTCTGTGTAGATCTGACCTATTATTGTAGGTGTGTGTACATGCGGTTACAACTTAGTACGTGAACTTCTGCGCATAGTAGGCCCATTGAAAGACGCCGTGATTCATCCAGAAAGTGTGGTACGAATATGATACATACATCTTCACATGCGTGCCTGCCGAGTACATCTTTACGTGTGTGGCTTTCCAGCACACGTGAGACAGCGGCGCCAAAAAAGAAGAGGCCAGGAAAAGAAGTCCATAGCTGTACTTAGTAATAGCTAGATGCTGCTGACGCAAAAGCGTATTTCTACGGAAGCGAGCTTCCGCCATGTATTTTATTTTGCGGTGACCGCAAAAAGGAAAAGAAATTCGGGAAGACGGAAATCTTAACGTGTATAAATGACGTCACACTTGAAATCGCCGACACACTTGTTGTTTTGTATCGCCCATCAATAGGGCGTTGCTAGCCGGACTATACAAGAGTAGCACTGGCTCTTGCTGCATGCTATCCCAGTCTGTGTAACATGAGTAGTGGCTCGTTCGTCTGACGTCTACGCATGCATCACCTTCCCACAGATGGGACTGTCTCGACTCCGTTGCTGTTCTCGTGATGTCTGCATCTTCATCAGCATCTCTGGCTAGAGCTGCTGCTGCGCGCACTGCCATTGCAACCGCCTGTGCTACTGCAGGTGTTGTTGTCGTGCCTTCTTGTGGTGTGTCGAAGAACTCTTCTTTTGCAGCCAGACTGGCAGGCCTCTTCATATCACTATCTGTGCTTCCATTTCTTGCTGCTCCTGTCTTCCCCACTGCCGCTGCTCCTTCTGGTGCTAGTGCGGTTGTAGCTAGCACATCTTCCTCCTCCACCACGTGTGCGATCTGCTGCTTCTTCTTCGCAATAGCAGAAGCAGCACTCCACCCAACAGCATTGCCTATAGTCTCCCAGCAGCCACCCACCCACGCAAAGTCGTGTGCGCCGGATGCAGCAGCAGCGCCAGCAGCCGTAGCTTCAGCATCACTTATACCAGCCACAGAAGGAGGTAGCACTACTAAAGGGAAACCCCAGTCAAGTAGGAGCAATTTCGTTTTCGATAATTGTGCTGGAAGTACACCACTTTCTTCCAGTAGACCTGATTCTTCTTCCCATTGTTGCATAGCACGTAATTCCTCCAGATATCCCGCTAATTCTTCTGTTTCTGCAATTACAGCGTTGGTATCCCTACCCAACTTCTCCGAATCGTCCGTAGTTTCTCTAAAGACTTTTGCGGGCGCGACGGTGCTGCTGTGCGTGTCATCTTGTCGATGACCGTCTTCGTCTGCCGCATTACCGCCTTCATGGCTAATCCGCTCTCTCCGTAAACCGACGTCTCTAGTATGCATGCTGCTCGTAGTATGTTCGATTTCTGCTGCTGTTGTTACAGCAGCAGCAGCAGCACCAGTGCTCTCAACTTTTGTCGTCGCATTTTCTCTCTTCTTTCTTGTCACGCTCTCCCTACCACGGTTGCTCCTATGACATTTTTGCTGCCATCTATGTTCTGTTCCTTCTTCTTCTTCTTCTTCTTCTCCTCTCCACGGTCTTCTTTGTACCTCTTTTAATATCTATTCTACCCATCTGCTGTTCCCCCCAGTGATTTTCCTTTGCTACTCCTCCAGCAACGACTAATACAGCCTCACTCTCAACACCACCGTCCCTCATGTGTTGTCTCTGCCAGTCCTGCTCTTCCCTTTGTCCACCTCTGCGTGCGACTACCTCTACATTTCCACCATCATTGCTCTCATACTGTTCTTGTTGCTGCTGCTGATGCACTCGCGGGTCGCAGTGGTGGTCGTGGTGCAGCTGCTGCTGCTGCTGGGAGTTCTGCTGTAGTTGTATTGAGGCCTCTTCACGAGCGCTTCTTATTGCGTTAGGGGCAGTATGCGTGGCTACTGGTGTGAATGCTTCGTCGCCACCTGCAGCTGGAGTATCTTTCTCCACGCCTCTATTTTCTATCCTTGCGGCAGCAAAGTGTTTTCCACCTTCATCGCCACTGCCGCCCGCCCGTGGTGATGATGCTCCTACCAACGTACTCATCTCAGGCCCGGTAGTCGCATTAGTCGCTACTGCTGCTGCTCGTGTTCCTGCCGTTGTTGCCCGTGCCGGTGTTGCTGCTGTGGTTGTTGCTGTTGATTTCAGTGGTGGAGTGTGATATAATACACCGCCAGGAGGGGGGGGTGTTGTGTATCTTTGCAACAGCAGTAGGAGGTGTGGCATCGCAATAAAAACTCATCACAACGGAGTAGAAGACATGTACACAGTCTGCAGCAAAAGTAGGAGTACAATTTAACGGCACATGAATGGGCAGGGACATTGATTGTACATTTAATACACAGTAGCGGTCTCTCCAGACGACTTCTGCTGTTGCATTTCCATCTACTTCTTCGACAGTTGTTGTCTCTGTTGTTGGGGCTACAACGGAGTTCTCAGTGAAAGCCTCTTTTCTTGCTGTCGCATGACTATAATAAGGCACAGTACCGGATGAATTCATACTTGCAACAGCACTCCCACCAAGAGCAGCAGTAGCAGTACCTGTAGTAGTAGTATTAGTGCCAAAGCTCTCTCTTCCGTAAATGGAAGCATTGTGTTCACCAGGCTCGATAGTAGTGCTGCCTACTAATATAGTAGGAGTTGCACCACTACTACTACTAGCAGTAGTAGTTGCCGTAGCACCAGTACTCCTATTCAAAGTAGTAACAGCAACGACAGGCCTGACAGGTTGTTCTATACGTACAACAGCAGCAAAAACTTCGTAAGTGCGTGTAGCAGCATCAGTAAAATCTAGGTGCGCATGCAACATCCCTCCTACACGAGCGTATGGTACAGATACAGTACTACTACTGTTTTCGTCACTGGTAGTTGGTCTTCCGTCTTTAGCATAAGACTGTTTAGTATTGCTGCTACTGCTGTTGCTGCTGACGTTTGCAGTGTTACTATTACTAGTAGTACTACTTCTATTGGCACTACTAGTACTCGAAAAGGGGTGCTGCTGCTGCTGCAGTTGCCATTGAGGTGAGGATGACGTGGAAGAAGCCTTCTCTGTCTTTTGCAGGAGACCAGCGCCAAGCAGCAATAACTGGAACACAGAAAAACCATGTTCTTCTGGTTGATCTGGTGTTGATGTAGGCTTCTTACGCTTTTTCTGCTGAATTGATAGCGAGCAGTAACGCAGAGAGACGATACAGACAAGTCGACCGTTTTGTGATATTCGGTAGCGTAGAAGACGCGGAGGAGCTCTCCCGTATGAGCCACCATCCTTATACGCGTGTGCTGCTGCTTCTTCTTCTCCCCCCTCGACAATACTCTGCTGCAACATCTGGAGTAACTGTCGCTCTGTGTGCTCTGACTGAGACCCATGCTGCTGCTCCACGTCCTTCTGGCCTTTTTTTGCTGCTGTATCACACTCTGTATCATCAGATGCACATAGGATGTACAATGTCTACAACAGTCACGTTACAACAGTTCTTCAAAGGAAGAAAAGCACCGTCTGTGAGGGCATATGTAAAGTACGGAGCCCCAGGTACAGAAGAAAAGCCGTTTCATACACGCACGTGTGAAACGAAAACAGCTATCACATCACACAATATTTATTCACTCCACGTGAATAGAGACATTGTAGAAAAACAAAATGCCTACGAAACATGAATACATAACGAACGTCACTCAAAGCTATCGTTCCCCACAGTCGACGCTCTCAATACGCAACACCTTCAGCCATCAGTTCTCTTACTGCATATACTAATCTGTCATTCCTACATTGTATGTCACAGTCCTCCCTACTCCAAATTCCACTTCACGTATATATATATATATATATATATATATATATATATGTAGATATACATACGGATAGGTGTATATATGTATGTAAATATATATGTAGGGACATACATATATGTATAAATAAACCTATAATTGTGTATACACATGTATGCATATCTACACATATATACAGAATTATATATGTATACATATATGTGTATATATATACAGATATGTATATGTATGTACATATACATAGGAGGTGTAGCTCCATGTATTGCTGGTGAAAGGGACTGACCTCGTAGGACATTGACTGCAGTTGCAGGTGTACGTAGAGACTGCGTGAGAGGGATGTAGAGTTGTCATCGACAGCAAAACTCGAACGTCGTTCGTTCTGTTGCTGCTGCTGCTGCGGTCGTTGTGTGTAGTCGTTGTCGACGTGCTGCTGGTGGTGTTGCTTCTCCTGTTGACGTAGTGATACTTGGGGTACGTGGTCCTCTTTTTTCTTACTATTAGGGTGCTTTGTTTGCTGCAGCGAAGTTGCCGGTGTAAAACACAAAGACGAGGCAGCAAGAGCATCGATGTACGAAGGCCCTAGAAGCCTTATATTTCTTGCAGCATTCCACAGGCCGAGAGCTCCCTCTAACGGAGAGATTTCTGGAGACATAGCGACTGCCCTTAGAGCAGCTTCTTCTGCTTCTGCAAACACGTCCTCTGCTGCTTCTGCCTCTGCTGCTGTTGTCGCTTCTGCTGCCCGTAAGAAGCCTTTAGTAAGTCGTGGTACTGTTGATGGGATTGACGTTGTGTATATGTGTGGGAAGCGATAGTCTGCATGCGGTGGAGCTTTCTCTATAATTAATGCTGCGTCTGCCTCTGCTCTCATTGAGCTTTCAGTTGCTGCTGCTGCTACCCTTGCTACGTTTTCAGTGTCGTGCTCGTAGGACTGCGAAGAAGGCCACTGAAGTGGGGGTGTTGTCACAGTGGAGACCGCAAGGTTTGGAGGAAGTACACTTTCATTGACAGCAGCAAGATAGACATACAGTTCTTGCTGCATGTGATAATCTCCTCCCTGCCATGCATGCGCAGCAAAATCGAAGGGAACGAATGAAAAGCTTCGCCCCACATCACTCTTTCCATCGACCTTGTGCTTCTGCTGCAGCAGCTGCTGCTGCTGTTGCCGTAGCTGCTCTTGCTGCTGCTGTTGCTGTTGCGGTGCTATGCTGTTTTCCGGCATGGGAGAGCTTATGAAGATAGGAGGTAGAGAGGGTTCTGCAGCGGGAAGAACGGAGTAATAAACGGGGGCTTCACCTGCAGAAGAAGCCGCACCAGAGTCAGAAGGTGACTCCGTTTCTCTACATGAAAGTGAAGGAGATGCACTGGGTGGTTTTGAAGAAGAATTCAAAGGAGAAGAAGCTGACGGGGAAGTTATCGAGGTAAACAGAGGGGGCGAAGAAGCACGTGGCAAAGAGACAGGAGCAAGCGAAGAAGAAGGAGCAGCAGCAGCAGCAGCACAAGTGCCGGAATGACAGGCTGAAGAAGCTACGGTATGCTCTGGCTGCACATGTCCAAATATCTTTGAAACAACCTTCGGCAGAAACAAGCCACTCGGAAAATGAAAGAAGGGATGACGCGGAGTCTCTTGGCGTTCTCCCATGTATTCTTCCTTTTGCTGCCCGTGCTGCTGCTGCTGCTGACGACGACCCTCTTGCGGCTGCTGCCCTTGCTGCGGTTCTCGTTGTTGCTGCTGCTGTTGTCGCTGCTGTCGTTGCTGTTGTTGTAGTAATATTAGTAATCGTTGTTCATGGTGTGGTTGTAGGTGCTGCGGCGGCTGCTGCTCTTGTTGCTGCTGTCGTTGCCGTTGTTGTTGCTGTTGTAGGTGAAAGCCTTGCTGTTGTTGCAGTTGTTGCACCACGTGAGGAGGACAAGCGAAAGAAGCAGCAGGAGGCCTGGAAGCTGCATCACTTACTTGAGGTAGTGCAGGTAAACAAGGGGGATGGACATATGGTATATTTGAGAGTAAAGTTTGAGGCAGAGCAGGGGGTCCGAGACAACGCAACAGTGGAATGTGAAAGCTACTGCTGCCGAATACGCGCACAGACACTCGAAGTAAATGAAACGAAGAGGCGCACGCGGGAGAAAGACACACACATGGCAACACGTTTTCGTGGTCTGTCGAAGCAGCACAGACGACAGCAGCAGAGGAGGCACCAGGTGGAGCGATCCCCTTGGCAGCTGCGTGCGTATCGCTTCCTCGTGCAGATGCAGCGGCTCCTGGTGCTGCAGCAAGAGCACACGGATGTATTACTGGGGAAGGATGACAAAGAGCAGCGGGGTCTCCCATAGAAGCATCAGGACAAGCACTTTTGAAAGAACAAAAGGAAGAGGAGGAGGAAGAAGTAGCAGCAGCAGCTGCTGCAGCTTCGAGAGAGGAAGAAGCAGCTGCTGCAGTTTCGAACGACTCACCAGCAGCAGCATTTTGAAATGGTGCTGAAGAGTCAGGGAGAATCTTGAAAGAAAAAATAGAAGCACTTCGGTTTTGTTGTGTAGAAAAAGGAAGCACACTATCGCACGTCGACGGGGAAACAGCAGGGAGAGTTTCAGAAGTAGTAGTATTAGAAGATACAGCAGCAGCAGCAGAGGAAGCACAGAACATAGACGAGTTCTTGCAGAATATACAAGGGCTGCTACTGGTGTTCGATTTTGAAGACGACGGTCCAAACAGACGAGGAAATAAAGAAGATGAATATGACGAAAAAGAAGAGGAGGAAGAAGATAATGTTGTGTTATGGTCTCTTGCTTTGAAGACAGAGAGACAATTCAAGCAAGGATGTATGTAAACGTGAGTCTTTACGGTAGCAACAGAAAGAAAGTATTGAATCTTGACACTACTTCCAGAGAAAGATGGAGGGAGAAAAGGTGGCAGTAGGCACTCGAAGCCAAAAAAAAACGATTCCTTTTTGGTGGCAGGAATGAATATGTTTTGCGCGACAACGCACGCATCAGAAAGAAATAAAAGTTTTGCTTTTGGAGGTGTTGCGAGGAGCGCAGCAGACACTAACGCATCGCCTTCTCCTTGGACGTCTTCATCGAAACCAGTGGCTTCTGCTGCTACAATTGCCAGCTCCCCTTGCATCACTGCAGCAGATGTTCTGGAGCCACGCACACATGCAGCGGCGCCATCTTTGAAATCGTCAGGTGAAGATGATTGAAGAAGAGAGGAGAGAGTTGCTGGCGAGAGCGAAACAAATATCAATGAATGCCCGCTGGCAGGCTTCAGTGGCTGTGCCGGTTGTCGTAAAAACCAAAAGTAGCTCTTACGCTGAGGGGCTGCTGCAGTAGCATTACCGTCAGACGGGAAGGACGTGTGTGGAGTGCAGACACGACGCGCAGAGTCATAGACAGCAAAATCAGGAGAACAAATATTGGAGACACACGATGTAGTATTTGCACCAGAAGTAGTAGAAGAGGAAGAGAAGGAGAATGACGGGGAGGAAGCATTAGAAGGGAAAGAAAGAGATGTCAGCTGTTTGTAAATTGGAAGAGCACAAGAATTTGAAGCCAGAATTTCCGGTGCACTTAGCAGTCTCTGCTGGCGTGACGATGAAGGCAGCAGCACGCCACACAACTGAACCTTCAATGATCGCAGCAACACTCCTTCAGAACGTGGAGAAGTAAACGAGTGAACGGCACACGAAGAGGAAGAAGAGGAAGAAGACGAAGAAGACGACAGAAAAGAAAAAGAAGAAGGGCGAGAAAACGAAGTGGGGAAGGGCGAGGTTGAGCTAGAAGAAAAGTCCTGAGGACAAGGAGTTTGAGGCGTGCTTTGCAAATGGAGTGTACAACGGAAAACATCACCAGAGAAATAAGCTGCCTGGCTAGAATACACGGATATATCAATACATACGTCTCCTGCTTTACCTCTACTACTACTGCTGCTGCTGCTAGTACCCCCGCGTCTACTGCTGCTGTCAGGAGGAGAGTAACATGGTTGATCTCTCGCTTCACTCGCTTTCCTAGTGCCACCACTGAAGAAAGGAGAAAGTAGAGGCAATGGAGAAAAATAACGTGAAGAAGATGAAGAAGACGAAGCAGCGGGAGTGGCAACAGTAGCACCGCTCCCGCCCTGTCGGCATACTGCGTGATTCCTTCCGTTCATGAAAAGTGGAGGACTCACAGGCCCAAAAACTACACCGCTCCTGTGAACATCCATTTTCTCTGCGTAGACAAAAATCAATCACTTACTCGAAGAGAGAATGGAACCCGCTACGTGAGCTTTCCTTTAAGCTCACTCTCCGACTTTTGAAGCAGCGCGTGCCTATAGCAACACAACACCTGCCATCCATAATAATCGCTGCACAATTCTCTCGGTTTCACCCACTTTCCCGCGAAATCCAAACAGAGTCACCCGTCTTAATAACGTATTTCTCATCTTCTTGACTATAAGAAAAGGTTTTAAGGGATGCGCAGCGCCCATATATTCACAGTTAACTATATTCTTATATATTTACATAAATAACATATATATATCGCCGTCCCTTTAGTACAATATAAGCGTGGATGGCCTCATTCCAGGTTTCGCCATTAACTGACAACGACATGGGGCTATATCAGACATTGTCGCATCAGGAGAGAAGCGCTGCGTTTGAGCGATTTTTTGGTGCCTCATTTCCCCTCACGCTCCGGTCCATGCTTCATCGCACCCAACAACATATTGTGATTCACAACAGTGTGAGGGTAGAGCTCCCTGCACTTACTTGAAAAGTATCAATCGTATACATGCACACACACACACGCACACACATACACACACACGCATGTAAGTATACACGATGTGTTTACGTATATAAGTGTTGATCCATGCCTAGGTATGACGGTGTGCGAAGTGGCGAATAAAGACCAGAAAAAGAGATACGCAGGGGGGCTTTCTCTTGTGAAGCTCGTTGTTTTTGTCCCTCTTCGATACACACCAGCAACATGTGCTCCTTGCTGTCCACACAACAAGACGTTAACTGCGCGATACGTTTGCTTAAGCCCCATATGATGCGTTAACAAGCGTCTTTCCGCTGGACCACTGATCCGTTTCTAGACGTCTTCAAAGTTATTCGCAATGCCAAGTTACTTAATTACTTATTGAGAATTATTAGAGTTACTTAGAGCAGATGCAGGCGCAATAAACTAGTCTTAAACATACCGCCTGTCACGTATAAGAGAGTTGCGCTCATGCTCTTAGCATGTGTCCCGTGATACACCAGCCACCAGGTTGTGAACAATAGAAGCCTGCTTCTGCGCTGTATGTGGTATGTGTGCTCGATTGTTTCGAGATAACCGAGAAAATAAAGAAGATGGCCACCCTGTGATGTAATTTCACGCGACTAATAAAAGTGTCAACATTTTCCGCAGTAGACTTTATTCGACACTGCGTCTTGCTTCAGAACTTTCTCTTTTCAGAATGCCTCTACCAGCGTGCATATCTATATATATATATATATATGTACATATATCCGTCTGTATACGTGTATGTGTGCGTACGTGCGTGTGTGTGTGTGTGTGTCTCTCTCTCTCTATATATATATATCCGTCTGTATACGTGTGTGTGTGTCTGTCTCTCTTATATGTAGATATATTTCCGTGTGTATATGTGTGGATGTGTATATATGTGTACGTGTTTCTGCAGTCCCACGTCCGCGTGTCATTCGACAGACTTCTACGTGGAGAAGGTATGTGCTCTGACGGCCTCTTTCGGTGGAGCACGCAGGGCAAGCCAACAGAGAGACCTGTTATTCTCGATCTAGAAAGTCGCGCGGACACGCCTGCGTGGAAGGATATGATAGAACGCTGTCAGCTTTTGATTATGTGATGACTCTACAAGCATAAATGTGTAGGCGTTTACCACGTATACATGCGGGACACGCGTACATCTGCTAGTTGAAATGTTTTGGGTAGAAGTAGAGAACCAAATAAACAAGAACAAACATTCACTATTCATCGAAGGGGGCTCAATATTCATTTAGGAGCTTGCAGACCAAAGCGCGACAATGTAAGTCACTGCAGTTACAATTATGACTAGTCGGGGAAGCAATCACACAAAAGAACCCGTGTTTGCGCTTGCAGCGGCCGTCTGAGTAGGCAGAGGGGAAACCCGTAGAATACGTATGTAGCGGAACGCCATGCAGCCTTTCAGCCGCATAAGCGCGCTATGACCATTTTTACACCGCCGTCAGCAACATACACAAAGCACTCGAACAGGACCTGCCATGACATCTCCGGGGTGTACGTACACCACCGACTTGCGCGACAGTGGGGCGCTGCCCATGCCTCTCTGCCGCAGAGCGCACGCAACAGGGAATCCAAGGATGCGACTTTGTATCGGTAGCCCTACTTAAGAGTCAATCAAAGCATTCCGAACGCGCGAGCGTTGGCCTCAGGACGTGCGAAGCGGAATAAGGCAACCTCCTATTGCTTTGCAATCTTCACGTGTCTGCAGCTTGTGCATTCATATGCAGTCGCTTTTATAAGGATCTCATGGAGAACATTCGATGCGTAGAGATGTGGATCGACACGTATTATCATATGCTGCTGGCTAGAAGACACGGTGGTTGAGTAGCTGCAAAAAAAGATCTCTATCTTGAAACACCCGTTACCACGATAGTTCAGCTTATTCAGTACTGACTACGTGAAATGTGAAGCCCTGCGCTATGGTCGTATTCAGATACAAAGTAGACAAGCTCAAACTTACTTTTGCTGACGATCATTCGTGGATATACGTTTATTGTGAATGGATGGAGAGAACACAGTCACTATTTACCCGTCTACCAGGCATATC
This sequence comes from Ochotona princeps, assembly GCF_030435755.1. Classification (NCBI taxonomy): domain Eukaryota; kingdom Metazoa; phylum Chordata; class Mammalia; order Lagomorpha; family Ochotonidae; genus Ochotona; species Ochotona princeps. The sequence goes on along the minus strand of NW_026698727.1, from coordinate 20,875 downwards.
TACCAAGTGTACACACACGCTGGCACGCTTACTTGAAGGCGCTCCTGCGGAGTTGCCAGAGGGAGACACGGCGGAGGAACTGCGCGAAACAAGATTCCAGGAAAGGATAGGACAGAGTGAACATCCAAGTATAGGATTTTCAGAGATCAACCAAGTATCCTGATAGAAAAGTTTTGAGTCACCCCGTTTTCTGCTCTGCGTGGATAGCCACCCATGCGCGTATGAGAGTGAACACTGTAGACGCATCCACAGCGTGCGATGCGTGAGACACCACTGATGATAACGTTGGGGCAAATATTGCCGTGTCAAGTATTTGCTGGAGGACAAGCTGTGGGTATGGAAAGAAGTAAGGAGCCGGATCCCGTTCTCACCGCGCCGACATGCACCGAAAATCAAAGGGTCAAGCGCTGAAGGCAGGGCGATAGCGAAAAGGTTTCTCACCTAACCTCTACAACTCCTCCAGAGGGTATAAGACATCGAAAGACAAGAAAGAGCAGAAAGACACACGTAAAGAGAGGCGTGAGAGATTGGTGCGCTGCAATTTCTCTTCCTTTTGCATTGACTAGTGGACGGAGGCATGCGGCTAGCTTCGGAGCAGCACCCAGTATCAGTGCAGAGGTCGATTGTCCATCAAAGAAGCCCGCACACTTATTTCGGACTTCTCTCTATATACCCGTGCGACTCGTTTTCGCATCCCAGCGCAGTGTAGAACCGCCTTTTACTTCATTAAACAGAGAAGTATTCGGTTCCGTTGTGCAGTGCTGAGTCCGGACGAGACACACTGCCGTTGTGAGGAGAGGAGTGGCGTAGTAGTGCGTACGGCGCCCATCACGGGTGCGGCCGACAATGTCGCGTACGACTGGTGAGTATGGGAATGCATACAGGTACGCGAAGTCCATGACGGTTCAGCGGCGCAGAGGGTAGCTACACACACAGAGATATTCAACGACTTAGTGAATAGCACTCTACGACCACAGAAGCCAGTGCGGTTCTGTTGCTTCTGTGAACGTAAGCTCATCGGTCCTATCGATTGTTTGAATCAGCGATGCCTGAGAACTCCACTTCCTTTGCTTGCGTGATTCGCATTATGGCATGCAAGAGTGCGCAGCAATACAGACGTACAAGGCTCTAGCATTAAACTGTGCCCTGTATCATCTCTTCTCGGGGAGGTCGTCCCCCTACTGATGTTTCCTTACCGCTCGAGATGATGAGCACAAAACGCAGGCATACCTGTGTATACGGATGCACAAAAAGCAAACATATCCGTGCCCACTCGTGCGTATACGTCCGCACGTGTGCGTCACTGCTTTACTACTGGAAGATGCATCCTGTTCCCCTGACTCGCGCCGAGTCAAGAGCCAAGCTTGCCACATAGCAGCCACAGTCATCGTTGTGTGTGCACAGCGCGCTACGCGCTACTCAATGCCACAAAATGCATAGCTCTTCGTTTTGGTTACTTGCTCTCATGAGTTGGTCTTTCCATATTGGGATAGTGTGTCTGAGTAGTTTTAACGATCAATTCTGAAGTACACTGCAGCAGGAGCTTTGCAGGGTCTGCATGACACTCATTCACGGATTGACTCCGTGGGTCTCTTGGATAATCTATACTGGTGGAGATAATTGGGGTGGACTGTAGAGATACATATGTTACGTCCTGTCTGTCCTCTCGAGACACATAGTAGTCATAAGCCAACTGACAGATCGGCGTGGAGTCACCTGCATCTCCCTGACAGGTGCGGTCGGGCACGCCACATATTCTATACTAAACTCTGTCGACGAATGACAGAGATGGCTAAGTGAGTTTTGCCGGTAGCTTTCACTCCCAGGCAATTCATAGAGTTTCCTCATGCAGCCTCACAAATTAGCTCTTGACGGGTCTAACGCTTGTCTGTGGCACTCCTACTCAAAACGGATGGAATATTGACGCAGCTCTGAGGCTGGCACTAAGGAAGCAGCGATGTGATAGACTCTACCGGAATTCACCTATGCACCTTATATAAACTCACCGCGCCGTGCTCTGCCCTGGCGCGGCTACAGGAAATGGAAATGCACATGCCATGCATTAAGCGCCTCTAAAAACGGCGCGCACGTCAGCGCCCGCGCGTGGAGCAAGATCCTAACCTGCAGCAGCTCTGTTTATCAACTTCTTAAGTGCCGTCCCAATTTCCACAAGCGTCCGCAGCTGAAATATAAACAAAAAAATCCGGTGGCTGCGCCTGTATTGCTCCGCGTTTTGTTGCAAGAGCAAGAGCTCCTCATGGGTCCGCACTTAAGTGGCCTCTGTACCTTTCTACTTGTGACTGGCTGTCCGCACTCTTGGAAGATGTCAGCCTCACCCCATGACGTGCTTTAGAGGCCTTTCCGAGCGACTGCAGTCAAATTAGCAAGAAATGGCCACAGTGGCGACCCTTGTACTCGCGCAGGCTGCGTTCATGCACGCTTCCCTAGTCCTTTTTGTATAGGGGGGCCGAACGGGCACGCGGGAACAACGGCTCCTTGCATTCTTTGTATCAGTTGGCTTCCGAAACTTTCCTCTGCTTTCAGTTGTTGAAGACCTTGTATGCGTCGACATCGCTAGCGTATTTGTCTCCTGTGAACGTCGGAGAACGCACAAAAGAAGCGGTGTGATGCTACTCAGAGGGTTCTCCTGGTGTATCTGTTCTGCTGTGGCTGGTTCTTGTGACGCGGCCTGCCTAAGGCAAGCCACGATAGACTGCACGGCCGCTAAACTGTCTCTGTGGCAACTTCAATATGATGCGCATATGTACATACCGTGCCCGTTGATCTAACTGTTATCACGGGCAGAGAAGTTCGCACATCTTGCAATCGTTTACTCTTGACCGCAGAACCGTCTAACATCATGAACGCCATCACTAGGGAAATCTGCAACGCCTGTTTGTAATTTGGTGGTTCGCTGAGACCCTACGGTCCACTTGCAGACAGCGGCTTGTGTGTGACCTAGCTGCAAGAGTAAAATCTCGAAATGACCCCTTCTCAAAGCTGTGCGTCTTTCACTGTTGCATGAAGAGGAGGCTCTATAGAGAGCAGGGAGCTTGGTGAGGTTGCCATATCTCGTTTCACCAATACCTGTTACTTCAAGGAGGTCTCGCAAAGTCTTTTCTCGCTACTCTCCTAGCTCCGTTCCATCGGCAAACACCACGTAAGATTCGATTTCGCAGCAGCGCCATGAGCATATCAGGTACTGCAGCCGGTACCTCGAAGATATACTTATACGTGTAAGTGCGTTTAGAGCACCTGTATGTGTGGCCGGTAGAATCAGGGATTCCACAAGCTTGTAAGCCAGATACATCAAAAAATCCAACAAAACGCGGCGTGTATGTGCTGTGCCGTAGATATCACTTTTCGAGTACGGAGGCGCAGTAGTCGGCCCTGACTTGTGCTAGGCTTTGCAAAAAAATAGTAGAGACGACTGATTGAGGCTCTTGACGGGGGTATCTCTGCGAACACTGCCTTTCCCCCTTTCTAGAGACATTGCACCTGCCGGTGGAATGTTGCACGAGATGATTCTGCTGCGTAGCTGCAGTACCACTTCTGCTGAATTCGCTTCCACTGCAATTATTCCAGCACCTATTCCACTAGTAAAGGGCCTACGGATGTGCTAGCGGCTGATCAGCTCACGTGCATTGCACTTATCGTGGACGTGCGCTCTGCTGTGGATACGTATGCACACACATTGTAGCTTGTGTTTTCTTGAAACAGTCTCTGCGTCGTGTCCAGGTATGATTGCCCCTCCTGTGTCTGCTGGCGCCGTACTCCTAGTGCACGCTGTACTTCAAGACTTGAGTTGCTTTGAGGTGTTCTGTTCAATGCTACATGTTCGAATTTCAAGTGCCTTCAGATGCGCGTTGCTGAAAAATGCGCATGCAAGAGCCTCGTGCTCTGGTGTGCGTCTTTCTCATCTGCCACGCAGAGATGCACCTTTCTCATCTATAACGCAGAGATGCAACTAGACGCGTGCGTCGGAGCGTTCAAAAAGCGTGGGTTAACCTGATCTCGCATAAAATCATCCAAAATGAGAACTATCCGTTGACGTCGACCGTCGTACGCTGATGTGTCGTGGGTTTTGAACGGAAACTTGCGCTTCTCTCCTCGTCGTTCTTTCCGCAGCCGTTCCGTTTCCCATCCAGTCTTTCTTTGTGTTGGATCTATGTGTGTGGGTGCGTTCGTGTGTGTGCGTGTGCACGTGCGTGTATGCAGACATAAGTCTGCACATATATGTATATATAACTGTACGGGTACAGGATAACGATGAATAACAAAGAGATACTAATTCTGATAAATATATGGACATCTATACAAATTCAAGGCTGAGGCCCCTGTATGACCGGATCCAGAGTATCGGTTATTCTTGATTCCGATTTCTTTTTGTACACATAGCTGCTGACAACTGTGGCATCACAAATCTACGCATATGACAACGCGGGGTTGCACAGGGGTTTTGTTCCGTAGCGGAGCAGCATACAGCTGCAGACTTAGAAGGAAACGCGACAACGGCGACAGCGACGTAGCAAAAATACCATGTGTTCACGTATTTTCATGACGACATAGCAACAACTATAGGGATTTAAATTGAACTGCACCGGTTAGAACGACAAACTAGTGAAAGCCCCATCATGCTGCATGCATGTATCTCTATCTCTTTCCGTCTCTTTCTGTGTATATACACAGATATGCGTACGCGTATGTGCATATGAGAAACAGCTAACACATACACATATGTATGTATACAACTGCATATTTACCAGTTGTATATATATAATATTTACACATGAGCAGCCTACATGCAGACGAAAGTGTTCATCATGTGCGTGTCTTACACAGGGGGGCATGTACGTGGGTGCAGTTAGCTTACGCAGCCTGCTACATGTATATAGACCGTCGCTCAAATGTGTGTCTACGTGCGTCAACACAAGAGCACAGCAGCGACTCTTGACGTTCAAGTGTACATGCGTGACTGCTTAATAATAATACGGCGTCTTCTCTTTACCTTTTTCAGGTTTGCCTGGTCTCCAAAGTACAGAAAGCGTCACATATACATTTAGACACACACACGTGTGTACACGTGTATGATGTACGAGACGGTAGGAAGAAGCAAGAAGAGTATGAGTTTATAGTACTCCTCTAGCAAATTTGCTCGAGTTAGAAGAGCAGCCATAATGGCATCCGACGAGACCCAAAACTAGCAGAAACCTTTTTCTGCGGGTGTCACTGAATATCGAAGCCGCTATCTTAAGGAGAGATCAGACTTTTTTCCGTCACGGTTGGCAGTTCTCGCTCAGTGCAGAGTCTCATGTCTTAAAGCGGCTACGCCCTCACATAAGCAGACACACACAGATATACAAGTGTGTAGAAATGCAACTCACATACACGCAAATAGATAGAGTGCTATATATATATGTAGACACGTCTGAAAGGCAACGTCTTCCAAGTTGACTGATATGTTGGTATATAGCTACTTTTCTCGATAGATAGCAGGTCTGATTATTCATCTGTTTGCGTCGTACATCGCATACACGTGCCACTTCATCATATCATGTTGTACGTATGTGGCTCCGCTATGATTCTGACACACTGAAAATGTATCTCAAATTTCCCTGTCTTCCCTGCTGCCCTCAACATGATCCAAATCTAAAGCTTAACCGAGGCTTTACTTCCATACATATATATATATATATGGTGGATGCACCTGTGTCTGGGTGTACCGTAGAACTTGTTGAAACTTTCTATATGCGCGAGGAGATTTCTGAGTGGGCGCCGCCCACGGATGTGGTAAGTATTGTGGTGTTTATTTCTGTTTTTCTTTTCAAAAACAATACGAGTGTATACAAGGACACGGGATAACAGAGAAAGAATTACGAGGCGTATTGTCAGTAAAACATAACCGTATGCACACAACAAGCGCGAGGGGAGAAATAGCGTTTTACTCTGCCCGTGCGCCTTTTTCCATATACCGAAGGCAGTATACTAGAGAGGAAATCTGTGAAAGAGAGGTAGAATACACCGGAAACTACATGCATCGTGAGTATCTGTCAGGTGTGTGTGCCTGTGTGTCTATATATGTGTCTCTGTTTGTGTATACGTACGAATATATGTGTTTGTTTAGTATGCGTGGGCGCGCAAATGTATCTATATCTCTGTGTGTGAGTGTGTGTGTGGGTGTTTGAGTGAGAAGAAACGGACGGATGGATATGACTTCAAAAACAGCTGATACGCCGTAAGCGCCAAAGCATCGTGCAACGTCATGTACTTTGCAGATGTCTTCTCCATACAAAAAGGAGCTCTCCCCGACGTATAGCAGCAGGCGTACAGCAGCCGCGGCTAAAAATTTTACAGGGGCAACACATGCTCCCTTACAGACTTCCTGTGTCACCTCTCTCCTTTTTCCTCTCGTCTTTCTCTCCTTTTCGCTCAGGAGGTTCTTATCGTATCCACTTGCATTGACTTGAAAAATGGTGTATCAGCGTCGCCTCTACTCAGTCTGCCGTTGCTACTACTACTGCTGCTGCTTATGCTGCACCTCACTCTTCCACAATCACGCAGCTTTGACATCCCAGCAATACTTGTTTTCTCCGGGAGACGAGAGGATCCGAACTGGAATGTATACGGACACCGCGTTTCCATCACCTTCCCAGTTGCTGACTGGATAGTGATATGCAGCACAGTATGAGGCACTGTTACTATCTCCTTAAGGCTAGAGACAAGCAGGATAGAGAGGATGTCCGACAAGAAGAACATCAGAGCCAACGAGGAGCTGGAAATGAAAAAGATAAAACGTCATCCTAGTTGTTTGTCTCTTATATGTCTACATAAGAAAACGCTGTACGCATTTGTAAGCATATGATGACGGAGGAAGTTGTTCTATTATTCTCTTCTCGGCCGTGTTAGACACTACTGTACGTTACTCAAACATCAACACCTATATGCAATAACATCTAGGCGGGTTTTTCACTGCCGGCATAGTGTCTATGAATAATATCGCAACAATTTCACAATTCTCATTAAAAAAGAAATTACTAGCTCTCCAACATACACATCCATATACATATATATATATATATATGTATGTATATATATGGGTATATAGTTGGTATACATATATATATATATATATATGCATGTATGTAGATGAATGAACATTTATTCATACAGGAGTAGAAATATGGAGACAAAGCTACGTATACGTATATATGTACACTGGTCAACCTATATACATATATAGAGCTATACATATATCTACATATATGTACACACTTACATACTAGTACAGATAAATCATATCTACATATACGTAGCCACATAAGTACAGCTACTACTGTACACATTAGTTGAGCGTAAGACGTATATATACAGTACTGACATGCATAGACATATATATACAATGATGACTCGCTTACACGTATTTATAACATATAGTGCTCTTCCAAATATATATATATTACGTTGGAAGAGCGTGGCATGAGAGGCCTTCTTTTCCTAAAGCTGTTGTTCTTGTTGGCCATGGACCTCTGTGTATTGCTGCTGCAGAGTAGAGTAGGTTGCTCTCGTTGCGGTTGTTTTTCTACCGTGCAGAAAATGTCTTTCAGTGTAGTTTTGGCCGTGTAGTATTATCACGCTGCTCTGCACAAACGCTAACACTACCACGTAGAAGCACATGACCCCTGCTCCTGCTGGGCATGTCAGAAATGACCCTAACTCTGAGGCTACTGTCGTATTTTCTCTCTTTTGCATACACTCTTCCCCTGCTTCCCTCTCTCTCTTTCCCTTATATTATTGCTGCTGTTATGAACAGGCAGGTGCATTATTTGCTGCTGCTTTTGCTGCTGCTCCTGCTGCTGCTTTTGCTGCTGCTCCTGCTGCTGCTTTTGCTGCTGCTTCTGCTGCTGCTTTTGCTGCTGCTCCTGCTGCTGCTTTTGCTGCTGCTTTTGCTGCTGCTCCTGCTGCTGCTTTTGCTGCTGCTCCTGCTGCTGCTTCTGCTGCTGTTTTTGCTGCTGCTTTTGCTGCTGCTGCTTTTGCTGCTGCTGCTTTTGCTGCTGCTGCTTTTGCTGCTGCTTTTGCTGCTGCTTTTGCTGCTGCTTTTGCTGCTGCTTTTGCTGCTGCGTTTGCTGCTGCTCCTGCTGCTGCTTTTGCTGCTGCTCCTGCTGCTGCGTTTGCTGCTGCTCCTGCTGCTGCTTTTGCTGCTGCGTTTGCTGCTGCTCCTGCTGCTGCTTTTGCTGCTGCTCCTGCTGCTGCTTCTGCTGCTGTTTTTGCTGCTGCTTTTGCTGCTGCTACTTTTGCTGCTGCCTTTGCTGCTGCTCCTGCTGCTGCTTTTGCTGTTGCTCCTGCTGCTGCTTTTGCTGCTGCATTTGCTGCTGCATTTGCTGCTGCTTTTGCTGCTGCTTCTGCTGCTGTTTTTGCTGCTGCTTTTGCTGCTGCCTTTGCTGCTGCTTTTGCTGCTGCTCCTGCTGCCGCTGCTCCTGCTGCTGCTCCTGCTGCCGCTGCTCCTGCTGCTGCTGCTCCTGCTGCTGCTGCTCCTGCTGCTGCTGCTTTTGCTGCTGCTGCTTTTGCTGCTGCTGCTTTTGCTGCTGCTGCCTTTGCTGCTGGTGCTTTTGCTGCTGGTGCTTTTGCTGCTGCTTTTGTTGCTGCTTTTGCTGCTGCCGCTTCTGCTGCTGCTCCTGCTGCTGCTTCTGCTGCTGCTCCTCCTTCTGCTGCTCTGCTGTTGCTGCTGCTTCTGCTGCTGCTTCTGCTGCTACTCCTGCTGCTGTTGCTCCTGCTTTTCGCCTTGACATTGTTGCTGGCGGTGCTATTCTTTTGTTGATTCTACTACTGGTCTGCTGCTGGTAGGTGCAGGTCAGCTGGAAAGACGCACCATTGAAGTTGCTGCTACTGCTGTTGCTTCTTCTTCTTCTTTTTCTTCCGCTGCTTTCATAAACATTCCATCGAAATAAAACACCCGCTGCTGCTGCTACTGGCGCTACTGTTGTTGCTGCTGTTTTGTGAAACAGCCACATGCCCCCAAGGAACAGTCACATAATCGCTGCTGCTGTTGCTGCTATTGCGCCGTTCAAAAAAAAACGTACACATGAAAAGATTTGTTGCAATATCTGTTGCTGTTGTTTTTTTGTGCGATTAGGATATCTCACAATCGCTGCTGCGGTTGCCACTGCAGCAACTGAGGCTGGCCTCCAGTTTTCAGAGGAATGGCACAGCACCAAGCAACAATCATACGCACTTGCTATTCTCTCATTTCACTGCGCTGCTATTACTGGAAACAAATAACAGCAGCGATTAAGAAATTAATTGCCACAGGTGCTATGGTTCTACGAGTATTATAAATACTAACGCCCCTGCTGCCCTGCATCACGTGTATATATATGTGTGTACGCGTGTGTATGTATGCATGTATGAATGTACGGATGAGTGTACGTACATGTGTGCATCTGCTTCCTGTGTTTTCTTATTCTTTCTACCAATTCCCGGTCAAATACAAACTGACCAGAGGACCCCTCCGTCCTCTCTGTGTGTGTGTGTGTTCGTGTGTGTGTGTGCGTGGTCATGATAAACAAAACCATAGTACCTGATCTACTCCTTCACTGTCAGCCGATGTGCTCTCGTAGTGTTCTGAGGAACTTCTGCTGCTATGTGGCTCTGCGATGAGAGATCCCCAGCCTTTCGGATGCTGTGGGTGCAGCTACTACGTCATTGATTCTGCTGCGCGGGCGACTGCTGCCATTTTTACTGCGATGTTCTTTTGTGGGGTGAGCGTACGTGCGTGCCCATACACGGGTAGTATACGCCCAGCAGGAAAAGACGTCCATACAAGCTGTTCCTTGCATGGTGACGCTGCTGCTGCTGACGGCTCGCGTGCCTCGGCTTGCTGTTTGTTGACACCATAGTGTCGTTTTGGCTGCTTCTCTGATCATACGCATCATGTTTTGTACGAGATATATACTTGTGCTGCTACTACGCTGTTGATATAGAGACTCCTCATTTTCTGTGTTCATTTTCTGTGTTTATGAGCGACCGTTTTGTTGTCATTCGTGCTGCTATCTCATGGTCGTTGCAGCTAGCTTTATGTGTTGTTACTCAGGTCTCTCTGACACCTAACATAGGTCTGCACTCTTCTCCTCATGCACGGGGTCGTGGGAGAGGAAGAACTGTAGGGTGTCACTGACGAGGAAATGATGCTGGTGGTGGTGGTGGTGGCGGTTGATTAGTACGTCTGTGCGACATTCAAGCCGCCTCGAAGACGTAATACCAGATGCAACACGGAGTTTTCCTGCATGTGCAACAGCAGCGAGAAAGCAGCAGCAACAGCAGCAGCGGCAGCAGGAGAAAAGGAGCAGCAGTTACACGACGAAAAGCCTCATGATATTATCACTGCATTGTAAAGAGAACAAATGTTTGTCTAGTTCTTTCTACAGATACAAAAATGGTGCGGCACAGAAAGCAAAGAAGTAGTCGCTTCTCTGAGAGTGCATATCAGTGGATGCATGCTCACAACGTGATAGGGTTCTACTAAAACAAATATGTCACCGACGCCGCCATCATGGATGAGACGTATACATACGAACCTTAAACCCATATATCATAAGAGAAGAAACAGGCATACATATACACATATATACATACAAATATGTATCCACAGATCTCTATATAAAGATATATGCTAATATATACATATGTATGTGAATGGGTATATATATACTACACAGCCACCAGCGACATATTAATGAGTGCATATGTGAACTTCAGACGCGTTCATATTTGAAAAAAAAACACGCTTAGATATACACCTATATACATACATATATGTATATAAATATATATATATATATATATATGTATATATATATATATAGCAACGACCTAGCCACTAGCGACGTTTATACAGATGCAGATACATACCTTGGACGCATCTACGGCTGAAGGAAGAACACGTGTAGATATACACATGTACACAGAAATATAACTGAAGAGTTATATACAGAAAGTCTATACACACAATTCGTGTATATAGAGAGAGAGAGCGAGAGAGAAAACTAGTGTATGTATGTATATATATTCATAGTATATACAGGTATGCTGATGGAAGAGGGTCTTAAGAGCATGGCGAGTTGTTATATACGTTGTTGCTCTTTTACTGATAATGAATCAGCAGCATAGGCGGGTAGCACTGAGTTCATATTAAAACTGCAGAGAAGTAAGAAGTATATATGAAAGAAAAGAACTACCAGTAACAGTGTGGATTTTCTAACTGTGTGTCTTCTGCTGTAAATGTGTCCCCCATACATTTATATATATATATATATATATATATACGTATTTCACATCATAAGTATAGTAAAAATTACGCATGTAAGACAAGAACATACCGTAATATTGCATCCTCCAACTGTTTGCTATCTGTAGTAATGTCACTATCATATAAATACGTATATATATATATATATATATATGTATATATGTGTACATGTATGGGTAAATATAGAATAATAGCCACTACACACGTGCAAAAAAACAACTTAGAAAAACATATTGCATTCTCTCGCTAATGCTTGTAAGTTCACAGACACACGAGAGAGGCAAGCACAGTGATATTGCATTCTCGAGCCGTTTTTTGTAAGTACAAACATACACAGAAAAGAAGCACGTACAGTAATATTGCATTCTCTAGCTGTTTTGTCATTGTCAAGCTGCTTTCCGCCAAACACGAGACGTTGCTCGGCGACGGGTATTCCTTCTTTTGCTTCAACGCGCTTTTTTATGTCCAGAATAGTATCTTCCGCATGCACATCGTCAAGCACTACTGAGCGCCCTGCAGTCACACATTTCAAAGGAATAAAGGACATCACAACAAAAGCACCCATAACAACAATATTGTCAGTGGAGCCACAGCAACAAAAAACGCAGCAACAACAACCACAAAAGCAGCAGTAACAACAACAAGAGCAAAAGCAGCAGCAGCAGCAAGAGCAACTGCAGCAACACCAATAAGAGCAACAGCAGCAGCAACAGCGAAGGCAGCAGCAGCAGCAGCAACAAGAGCAACAGTAGCAGCAACAGCAAGAGCAACAGCAGCAGAAACAACAGCAAGAGAGCAAGAAGCAGCTGCAGCAGCAACAGCAACAGCAGCAATACCGACGGCCTACTGTAAAAGCGACTATTAGCTGAAACTTCACGTATAGGGAAAGTGGGTTAGTTGGAGTTATTTAGAATAAACGGTACGTAACACCACCGTTGCAAAGTGTCCATCAGAAATGCACGAAAACATCCGCACCAGAGAGAGAGGAACAGAAAGAGTTCCCTTGAGGTTATAGATACCGAGTAGAATGAATGGCATACCGTTTTCTAACAACAGCAACAGCAATGATACAGCCCTTTCATACTTCCAATAACTACAACAAACAAAATTTGCAATGAAGAGCTTTAGTCGTACGCAATTGTAGTAGTAACAGTAGTACCAGGAGGAGCATTAGTAGTATTATGCATATTCAGCAACAATCATATAAATATGTGTGCATCAACAGCAACCTCTGCCGCGAAGAAGCAGAAGCATCAGTAGCAGCGCAGACGTAGTAGTTGTAGTAGCAGTAGTTATCACAACGGCAGTAGGAGACTATACAACACATATACACACATATGTCCACCCCGATAATGTATTCATGCAGACATGTGTGTGTATGCGAAAAGCTGCAATATATATATATATTAATGTATCGGGCAGAAGCAGCATCTGTGCGACGTAGCGAAGGGAAGGTTTTGTGCCTCTAGTACTGCTGTTGTTGCTGCTGCTGACAGGGTGGTCAAGCATGTGTATGTATACGTGTAGCATCCTGTAAGTGGAGGTCACCAGTTCTCTTTGTGGTCATTTCTCGGTTTTAATGACACTAGCTTTCTCGACACCTCCGCGCTAGTCTCTTTCAATCCCTACGCTTCTTATTGATCATTGCTTGTTGTTGATGTACTGCTTAAGGGAAGGATGCTGCCCGTTGTCTACGGTGAAAAGTGAATGCGTTTATACAATCATGACAGAGAGCATTTTCCTTTTTCAAAAACAGAGAGATGTACGAAGACACAAGTGAGAAGATGATACGGCGAGCAGCGTATTTAAATGAGACCTGCAATGATTACATATGAACAGGCAGCAGAAGGCCCGCCGTAGCATTCGCGTTAGCAATTAGAGAATCCAACGCATGCAGCCTCAACGCATGCAGCCCTCAACGCAGCATACGGCACTTAACGCATGCGCCTCTCTGTTTGTAGGAGGAATGACTAAAAACAGAAGCGTGTTTTCCAGAAATTGGAATAGCAGCCCCTTGTGACAAGACACAGAAACAACAGACACCCCTGTGCAGCTGATATGCATGCAGCGACACAATCGAAGAGATGCAGCGAAACCAAGAGAAACCTACAAAGAGACACCAAAACATATACTACAAAACACACACAGACAACATACACGCACATGTATACATACACACCCGCACACATACATATACATAGATACGCACACATACAGAGACACCTACACATATCCCCTACATATATATATATATATACTTCATTGGGTTGAATAGGTGAGGTATATGAGTTGCACGTACCCCATATATATATGTGTATATGTAGAGAGGGCTTGGCTGTATCGAATGGATGAATGAATAAGGCAGATATTCAACCAGAGACGCTTCAGCACGTCATGGGAAGGCAAGTCTACATACACGCACCTGCATGCGGCAATAATCGCGTTGTCAAAAAATCAACACACTTTCAAATTTTTATAGTTTCACACTCTCACACGCCTGTTTTTTCACACATATTAACACCTCCACACACATACACATACACACTTCCACCCACTTCCGCTTCCGTACTCCCACCTGCACACATGGATAGAGTTGTCATATAGACGCTTATATATATATTCATGTTATGAACAAACAGACACCTTCATACTTTAGGCTGCTTTCAATTAAAGGTCTAAGGCATAGAATGTATTTGAACAAGCATTTTCGCTGCATCCGTAGGCGCGTTTTCGTAACTCTTCTTCTCTAACTATCGGCTTCCTTTTCACACGTTGTTTTTTGGAGCTTATCATGAGATAGTAATAACGACTCATAATGGCGCTGCTGCAGTTGCCCCTCCACAAAGCCACATAAACTTCCGGCACCTACGCAAATGATTGCCCATGCAGTTTAGTAGTATCACTAATAGTGGTAGTACGACGTGAGCCATGGTAGTTGTGTGGAGTATTACGTATACGTCAGCACGTGATAATACGTGAATGTGGAATCTCAAATGTGTGGCTGTCGACGCATGCCTCCATATGTGAATGTACGTACACAACGTATGGGTGTGTGATTGGTTTTCGCGAAAAGAATGACTGGACAGTGACATCACGTCGAGAGAGAGAGACAGAGACAGAGAGAGATGGTGTTGCTGCACGCTGCTGAGAAGCAGCAACGGAAACAGCGGGTGACAGAAAAAAGGAGTATCAGTGGGTTTGGCAGCGCTGAAGTAGTTACGACGCTTGAGTGTGTTTGCACGCATGCACACACTGCTTGTTTTTCTTGTAAGCGACGACCTGGAGGACTTCTCTAAAATAAAGGGAAAGTGGTGTGTGGAGAAAGCAGGGCCGTGCTGCAGCAATAGCAGCAAGGCCTCAAAGAAAGCACTGCAGCGATGCGGTGTACGTACACCTAGTCAGCAGTAAAGCACTCCTTACAGAGAAAGCCTCGAAAAAAAGCAGCACCAGCAGCAAGAGCAACGGCTCTACAAAGCGTGGCAGCAACACGGTGTATTTACACACTCTGGATATCAAAATGCTTGTGATAGTGTCTCTGCGACTATACCGTCGCTGAGGCAATCGTACGGGGACACTCGTTCGAGAGCCTTCCTGGAGCAGCAGCAGCAGCAAGAACTACGGATTAAGAAAGCGTTGCAGCAAGAAGATGGTATTCGTACACCCAATATGTACACCCTGTACATACACCCCCCTGGACCGCCTGTACGTACATCCTGTATGTACACCCCGTGTATTCACCCTGTATGTACACCCCGGTAATTCACCCTGGATGTAAATCCTCTAGAGTGTCAGAAAGCATTCAAGAGCGTGTGTGCGTGTATGTGTGTGTGTAAGGTTTACATCCTTGTTGAAGCAATGCGCCTGCATACCTCCCATTGTCTGGACTTGCACTCGAAAACCTCCACGTACAGATAGAACCCACGGCAGTAGAGGACTGTAATTCTCTTCGATAGATGCCTCCGAGGTTTCTGCTATCGCTGCAGGTGCGCCTGCTGCAGTAAAAGATGTTGCTGCTGTTGTTGTCGGTGCTGCTGAGGATGCTTGTGGCGCGGAAGAGAGCATTGCGAGGCCTCTGCTAGTATTCCGCGGGCAAATACAGGCAAGCGCTGCCTTAGCAGAGGTACTGACACTTCTGCCGACGACGAAACCGTCTCGTTTCAAAAGTGAGGGTGTCCTGCTCGCGGTGCTGCTCCTACGGTTGGGAGGCTGTGCGCCTGGGAGAGAGAGATGGAGTAGGAGGAGCGTGAATCGCTGCTTGTTATGATTTTTTCTTTGTAATTGTCGCAAGTGGGAGAACGCGGTGGTGTTGAGAGAAGGCTGCTGAGACGTTTCTACAGCTGTAACAGCAGCAGAGTAGCTGGGGCTTGCTCCCACAGAAAACGGTGGCATTCGATGAGCAGTGAGAGGGAGATGCTTATGAGCAGCATTGTGAGGAAAGAGAATAGCTGCTGTTGCTAATATTGTAGCACTTCTGCTGCGCATTGAATGACGATTGCCGCAGTCACTGTTAGATGTTGTTTGCAAGATCGCGTGCCTTCGTTTCATTGCGGAAAGAGAGTTGTCCCTACTGCTCCAAGTGCTGCTACTGCCGCTGCAGCTACTTGTAGGACTGCTGCTATTTCTGTGTTTCACGGTTCTCAAAGTTGTGGTGCAGCTGCTGACACTACAAGGAGGCAGGCTTCTCATAGTCCCCATATTGTTGCAACTGATGCTGCTGCATGCACCACTGCTGCTGGTGCTGCTGCTGCTGCTGTCGGAGTTAATACTATGTGAAAACGTATTTTTTGTAGCCTTCTTATACATCGATGTTCTGCTGCTGGTGCATGTTACACTGCGATTGCGTCTAGTGGAAGTTGTTGTAGACGGAGTTTCAGCAGAAGGAACACGCAATGACGACACAGCAGTATGTGCAGAGGACATTGCTGGCGCCGAGAAATAAGAGTGGAAGAAAGGCCAAGATGCTGCGGTAGCATCTGGGGAAGACAGAGAGACCGCCTGACAGAAATCCACTGCAGCAATAGCGACAGCAACAGCACAAGAGAAGACTACAAACGGCAGCAGAATTCGACGCTGTTGCTGTCGGCGCCGAGGAGAGTCGCAGCAGCAGCAGCAAAACGATTTGCAGCTCCCTGGTCGCGCGTAGCCAAGGGGTTTACGTTGGAAAGAGAAGCCAGCAGTAACAGCAACAGCAGCAGAGAAAAAGCATGAGAGAGACACGTAGTCACGAGGAAGAACGGAGAGGTTCTGCATGATGTCAATGGAACGAAGGAAATCGTAAATTGGGGAGCAGGGCAGTCGATGCTTTGAAAGCGAAACCTGCGGACGACTTTTCTAAAAGAAAATTCTATGCGTGACATACGTGGCTGAAACGGTACATGAAAAAACAAATCAGCGTAACGGTTTTGGGCACGGTTGGAGACACGCAGAAAAAGTGAGACACATAGGTTTATAATTAGCTTCCGGAACTACATCAGAAGGCTAAGATAGAAAACATGAAGAGGCATAAGATTCTGAAACAAGAAATTATAGGGAAAATACATCTAGAGACGTGTATGTACATAGATAAATATACACACGCAGACCTTGACTGACATCCGTGGTTATATCAGAAAACAGGAGAAGACTTCCAGTGGCTGTCAAAACGGAAAATTCGATCATACAACGTACTGCATATATATATGGAGACAGCGCGAGCGAAAGAGAAATGTATACACATGTAGACATGCAAAAACATTGTCTCTTAATTTTATACGAGCATATATATATGTATACATATGTTGACCTACACAGAAACTCACGGTTAGTCGCGTATATACACATATACATACATACGTAGACCTTCAGAGTTCTTTACGCTTAGTTACATATATATATTCATGCATACGTAGACGTTCACTGAATTTACAGTTAGTTGATTCTATAGACATATTTGTACATACGTAGACGTATGCATATGTAGACCTACACAGACGTTCAGGGGTTCTGCTCTTCCAGGAGAGAGGGAACGAATTACCGTTGCCGCTACTATGACACATGATTAGAGTGTGAACAAGCCTCTCAAAGGCGTACTCACAGCGCAGCGATGTCATGAGCCTTTGCATAGAAGCCTCTCCAGTACACACTTGTGTACGCGAATATGTGTGGTTCTCCAGTTCGGAACGTAATGCTGTTGTTGTAGAAGTCGTAGTAGTAGCAGTAGTACTAGTAATAGTTGTAGTGCTCGAGGCACATCATCTGCGGGGAAGTATCACGGCACACGTTAGTACTAGAGTCGGCTGGCTGCGCCTGCGTCCCGCCGGTGCGCATCCAGAAGCGCTGGGTAGCGCGCACTGGGTAGCGCGCACTGGGTGTGCCTGTGGTGCCTTCTTCCACTATCACACAAACTAAGGCTCGCAAGGCCAGCATTTCTTTTCACAGCGTTGATGGACTTCCGTCTCACACAGCTGCGCCTTTTAGTCGCAGCACTCCAACTGCCATGCAATAGCACGTGGAATGGTCGCTAATTGAGAGCGCCAAGCGCGGGTGTGCAGACACGGAGGCCTCCAGTGTCATTTAACTTGGACTGGACTGCTTCGCCGGAGAGGCTGTGCGCAACAGTTGCATCTCAGTTGTATACATGAAGGACACTGGTGGGCACTTCTGTACTGACACATTTAGAAATTTGCCTACACGGAATGATACGTAAGAACTCTTCAGTCAAAAGGCTGGAGTCAAGCGCTTCAAGTCCTTATGACTGCATTACCAGCGGCAGACTGCTTAAGCCTTTTGACTATACGTTCATAAGTTTATGAGCTCTTCGAGCTTTAATGATTCCAGTACCAGCGGCAGACTGCACAAGTCTTTTGACTATACGCTTATGTACCTATATATTTTATGCTGTTGAGTCTAATTATGCGTACTTACATATATATGTAGAGAGGTGGAGGCAGGGAGAATATTGCACGTATTCTTATGTGAATGTGTACATGTGAACACGCGTATGTGTGCCTATTGCACATGAGCTTCTTGCACAAAAGCGAAAGGGAAGGTTCCCCCCGCGTCCATTCGGCGCGAAAGTAGAATCACTGCTTGTGTGCAAGCATCTTCTACCTGGCAACATTATCCTTGCCGCTCGTGGTGGTCACTGCGATCGATAGTTTGACAAACAGACGGTGTGGGAGCCCGTCTTCTAGTGATCACACTCGTGGCATTCGTCTTCGCGAAACTGGGTTGCATGTGCTTATGCTTGAGGTTCACGGATCGCTGCCTTATGTTTCAAAACGGACAGCACTGAAGATAAATTGTGATACACGCCTAGCTGGCCTGTGCGAAACATGCAAAGCCATACGTATGCACGCTCGTAAGTGGACCCGATACTATGTGTTTGGATGGTACAGAGTATTACACCCTGTCTCCCACATAGTGAGCAAGCCACGAGGAAGGCGAGACTACACCGCCTAAGAGCCCGACGCCGCTAGTATGCAGCGGACAACACATGTGCGCACGAGCTGCACTATGTCAAGCAAAGATATACATATGTATTTATATATATAGATATGTCCAAATACGGTCATATTTGGAAGGTATGCGCAGTGTGCATGTGTTGGTTTTGTCTACGTGGCGTCTTGGCCGGCTGGGGAACCGGTGTCGTCCACGCTTAGAACGAGTTGCGAGAATGGGGGCATGCACGTGGGTTCCGTCGCGTCGACACCACATGAGTTAAGAAAACCTGGCACACACAACCATGCAAAGCAAGAAAAGGGTTTTGTGAGGTGTTACAATGGCAAAATGCTGCTTGGGAGAGGTAGATTCCCGGCCCTCGTATCCATTTCTCGTGATGGCGTTGGGTGGCCCCCGTCGTGCTCCAGCCCCTAGCGGCTTATTTCGGGAGTACGTACACCGCGGTACACTGCAACGATGTAGTGAAAAAGTGTGTATACCGTCGATGTCTCCCTCAGAACAGCACCAATGCTGAACTTCTGAGGCACTCTGATCTGAAGACAGCGTTCTCCGCATAAACGAGCACTTTTCCTGCTTGCCAATTTGCAGCCAGCCTGGTTATAGATGTTTCTCCTGCTTCTCTACAGGGGCAGTGCAAATCACTGAACCGCAGGCAGCCGCCGTGGCACCGACACGACGGCCGGCGTGCCCGCCTCAATAGTGGCGAACAGTATTCCGTGCATTGCGGACGTCATGCTGGAACAACGCTGAGACACAGCGAACTGTACCATGAAAGGACCACAGTATTACCAGCAGTACATGCACACGCAGTAGAAGTGCTGCGGGGACAGTAGATCTGCACCGGGCTTGCCTGTGTTTGAGGAGACGCGAAGACGCCAATGGCCCCTCCCATACTTACTACACTTGAGTAGGGCGAGAATGGCTACTCGCCGGGAAAACAGAGGGCAGAGAGCGGCTGAATGACATCAGCGTGTGAAGAGAAACACCAAGGGGGTTAAGTCGTGTCAGCAGACACTCATATAAAACCCAATCGCGCTGTCAGAAAATAAGTGGACTGACGCACATTACGGAGGTTAAAAAATACTTTTTATTCTCTACACACGAGCGTGTGGGGATGTGTTCAGTAAGCGTACCCTTGCGACTGCCAGTGGACAGTATCGGGAAATCATAGGGAACTCACAGGCATTAGCAATCCAGCCTGTAAGAACGCCAGTGCACACATACTAGCTGCAACACCCCACCCAAGAACACGTCGCCAGAGGCGAAAGGAGAAGCATAGCCGCATAAATCTACAAACCAATACGTGTGCAGAAGTTCAGGAGCTCGTATGACGCAAGGCTGGCCACGTGTATCCACGTATGTATGTATCTTTGTGTGAACATGTTTGTGGCTGTGTATGGGTGTATGAACGGACCACGCATCATAATGACCCTAGGGGTCTATGAGCAGCAGGTTCTACCTGCAGCCCGCAGCTCTTTGGTACTTATGTATGCAAAATTCATGTTATATATATATATATATGTAAACGTGTAGATTTGTGCACATGTTGACTTGTAAAAGTAGATGAGGACGAGTATGTGGGAGCACCTATGTTGTATATATATACAGTATATATTTGATTTACGCACGTAGAGATTAAAAAAATATTCTGATACACGTAACAGCATATTCATAAATTCTGGACCAGGGTCGATTCATATATATACGTGTATCACATGTGCATACACAAGACTACCCTGTTAAGCGTCTAGTTACGGTTTACTGCTGGCACACAGTGACAGGAGGGTAGTCTTGCTGTGCGCCCCATCAGTGGTAGGTCCCGCGATAGCTGCCTCATAGCGTTTACAACAAAACGACTTACTCCTACTACCGTTTTTCTGCATCCGTGTTTTTGTTGCATATGGCTGGCCCAGTATCAAAGCTGCAATGTGTCGGAGGGCGAGGCAAGCAAACATCCTTCACGCCGAGGGATAAGTGGAAGCTGGCTTGTCCCTAAATAGAAATATCCACGCCCTCAACCAGAGCACGAGTTCTTTGTGCAGTGCTAATCTGCATGATATCGATACACAGAAGCCTGTATTCGCAGGCGCGCGTCTCTCTGAGTTTACAGCTCTGCACAAGTGCTATCCCGTT
>NW_026698726.1:0-107318 GCF_030435755.1 Ochotona princeps | reverse complement strand
GATGCTCTACCAGGTTCATGCCTAGATAATGCACTGAAAGGGCACTAAGCATAGAGTGTGAAAACTGAGTTTCCTTGAGAGCTGCTTGGAAGCCTGATGGTGTGTGAAGTTAGTGAGCCAAATGGAGTTGTTCTCCCACAAGAACCGCTCGGCTGATTCTTCTTCAATATGCCCTTCACCAACATGCAGTGTTTCCTTGATTGAATTAGCTCTCACACCAATATTTGCGTCTAGAGCCTTTGCATTGAGGGCTATCTGAAAACGGCTGTGGCGCTGAAGTTGCCTGTGAATGTGGAGTTTGTGGCATGTGAAACCCGCATGTGGAGCATTCGTTTGTGTGGGATGCTCACCAAGCTTCATTTCAGTCCTAGGCACTCAAAGGGCACTAAGCATAGAGTGTGAAAACTGAGTTTCCTTGAGAGCTGCTTGGAAGCCTGATGGTGTGTGAAGTTAGTGAGCCAAATGGAGTTGTTCTCCCACTAGAAACGCTCGGCTGATTCTTCTTCAATATGCCCTTCACCAACATGCAGTGTTTCCTTGATTGAATTAGCTCTCACACCAATATTTGCGTCTAGAGCCTTTGCATTGAGGGCTATCTGAAAACGGCTGTGGCGCTGAAGTTGCCTGTGAATGTGGAGTTGGTGGCATGTGAAACCCCCATGTGGAATATTCGTTTGTGTGGGATGCTCTACCAGGTTAATGCCTAGATAATGCACTCAAAGGGCACTAAGCATAGAGTGTGAAACCTGAGTTTCCTTGAGAGCTGCTTGGAAGCCTGATGGTGTGTGAAGTTAGTGAGCCAAATGGATTTGTTCTCCCACAAGAACCACTCGGCTGATTCTTCTTCAATATGCCCTTCACCAACATGCAGTGTTTCCTTGATTGAATTAGCTCTCACACCAATATTTGCGTCTAGAGCCTTTGCATTGAGGGCTATCTGAAAACGGCTGTGGCGCTGAAGTTGCCTGAGAATGTGTAGTTGGTGGCATGTGAAACCCCCATGTGGAATATTCGTTTGTGTGGGATGCTCTACCAGGTTCATTCCTAGATAATGCACTCAAAGGGCACTAAGCATAGAGTGTGAAAACTGAGTTTCCTTGAGAGCTGCTTGGAAGCCTGATGGTGTGTGAAGTTAGTGAGCCAAATGGAGTTGTTCTCCCACAAGAACCACTCGGCCGATTCTTCTTCAATATGCCCTTCACCAACATGCAGTGTTTCCTTGATTGAATTAGCTCTCACACCAATATTTGCGTCTAGAGCCTTTGCATTGAGGGCTATCTGAAAACGGCTGTGGCGCTGAAGTTGCCTGTGAATGTGGAGTTGGTGGCATGTGAAAACCGCAAGTGGAGCATTCGTTTGTGTGGGATGCTCACCAAGCTTCATTTCAGTCCTAGGCACTCAAAGGGCACTAAGCATACAGTGTGAAAACTGAGTTTCCTTGAGAGCTGCTTGGAAGCCTGATGGTGTGTGAAGTTAGTGAGCCAAATGGAGTTGTTCTCCCACAAGAACCACTCGGCTGATCCTTCTTCAATATGCCCTTCACCAACATGCAGTGTTTCCTTGATTGAATTAGCTCTCGCACCAATGTTTGCGTCTAGAGCCTTTGCATTGAGGGCTATCTGAAAACGGCTGTGGCGCTGAAGTTGCCTGTGAATGTGGAGTTGGTGGCATGTGAAACCCGCATGTGGAGCATTCGTTTGTGTGGGATGCTCTACCAGGTTCATTCCTAGATAATGTACTTAAAGGGCACTAAGCATAGAGTGTGAAAACTGAGTTTCCTTGAGAGCTGCTTGGAAGCCTGATGGTGTGTGAAGTTAGTGAGCCAAATGGAGTTGTTCTCCCACAAGAACCACTCGGCTGATTCTTCTTCAATATGCCCTTCACCAACATGCAGTGTTTCCTTGATTGAATTAGCTCTCACACCAATATTTGCGTCTAGAGCCTTTGCATTGAGGGCTATCTGAAAACGGCTGTGGCGCTGAAGTTGCCTGTGAATGTGGAGGTTGGTGTCATGTGGAACCCGCATGTGGAGCATTCGTTTGTGTGGGATGCTCTACCAGGTTCATTCCTAGATAATGCACTCAAAGGGCACTAAGCATAGAGTGTGAAAACTGAGTTTCCTTGAGAGCTGCTTGGAAGCCTGATGGTGTGTGAAGTTAGTGAGCCAAATGGAGTTGTTCTCCCACAAGAACCACTCGGCTGATTCTTCTTCAATATGCCCTTCACCAACATGCAGTGTTTCCTTGATTGAATTAGCTCTCGCACCAATATTTGCGTCTAGAGCCTTTGCATTGAGGGCTATCTGAAAACGGCTGTGGCGCTGAAGTTGCCTGTGAATGTGGAGTTGGTGGCATGTGAAACCCGCAAGTGGAGCATTCGTTTGTGTGGGATGCTCACCAAGCTTCATTTCAGTCCTAGGCACTCAAAGGGCACTAAGCATAGAGTGTGAAAACTGAGTTTCCTTGAGAGCTGCTTGGAAGCCTGATGGTGTGTGAAGTTAGTGAGCCAAATGGAGTTGTTCTCCCACAAGAACCACTCGGCTGATCCTTCTTCAATATGCCCTTCACCAACATGCAGTGTTTCCTTGATTGAATTAGCTCTCACACCAATATTTGCGTCTAGATCCTTTGCATTGAGGGCTATCTGAAAACGTCTGTGGCGCTGAAGTTGCCTGTGAATGTGGAGTTGGTGGCATGTGAAACCCGCATGTGGAATATTCGTTTGTGTGGGATGCTCTACCAGGTTCATTCCTAGATAATGCAGTGAAAGAGCACTAAGCATAGAGTGTGAAAACTGAGTTTCCTTGAGAGCTGCTTGGAAGCCTGATGGTGTGTGAAGTTAGTGAGCCAAATGGAGTTGTTCTTCCATAAGAACCGCTCGGCTGATTTTTCTTCAATATGCCCTTCACCAACATGCAGTGTTTCCTTGATTGAATTAGCTCTCACACCAATATTTGCGTCTAGAGCCTTTGCATTGAGGGCGATCTGAAAACGGCTGTGGCGCTGAAGTTGCCTGTGAATGTGGAGTTTGTGGCATGTGAAACCCGCATGTGGAGCATTCGTTTGTGTGGGATGCTCACCAAGCTTCATTTCAGTCCTAGGCACTCAAAGGGCACTAAGCATAGAGTGTGAAAACTGAGTTTCCTTGAGAGCTGCTTGGAAGCCTGATGGTGTGTGAAGTTAGTGAGCCAAATGGAGTTGTTCTCCCACAAGAACCACTCGGCTGATCCTTCTTCAATATGCCCTTCACCAACATGCAGTGTTTCCTTGATTGAATGAGCTCTCACACCAATATTTGCATCTAGAGCCTTTGCAATGAGGGCTATCTGAAAACGGCTGTGGCGCTGAAGTTGCCTGTGAATGTGGAGTTGGTGGCATGTGAAACCCGTAAGTGGAGTATTCGTTTGTGTGGGATGCTCACCAAGCTTCATTTCAGTCCTAGGCACTCAAAGGGCACTCAGCATAGAGTGTGAAAACTGAGTTTCCTTGAGAGCTGCTTGGAAGCCTGATGGTGTGTGAAGTTAGTGAGCCAAATGGAGTTGTTCTCCCACAAGAACCGCTCGGCTGATTCTTCTTCAATATGCCCTTCACCAACATGCAGTGTTTCCTTGATTGAATTAGCTCTCACACCAATATTTGCGTCTAGAGCCTTTGCATTGAGGGCTATCTGAAAACGGCTGTGGCGCTGAAGTTGCCTGTGAATGTGGAGTTGGTGGCATGCGAAACACGCCATGTGGAATATTCGTTTGTGTGGGATGCTCTACCAGGTTCATGCCTAGATAATGCACTCAAATGGCACTAAGCATAGAGTGTGAAAACTGAGTTTCCTTGAGAGCTGCTTGGAAGCCTGATGGTGTGTGAAGTTAGTGAGCCAAATGGAGTTGTTCTCCCACAAGAACCACTCGGCTGATTCTTCTTCAATATGCCCTTCACCAACATGCAGTGTTTCCTTGATTGAATTAGCTCTCACACCAATATTTGAGTCTAGAGCCTTTGCATTGAGGGCTATCTGAAAACGGCTGTGGCGCTGAAGTTGCCTGTGAATGTGGAGTTGGTGGCATGTGAAACCGCCATGTGGAATATTCTTTTGTGTGGGATGCTCTGCCAGGTTCATTCCTAGACAATGCACTCAAAGGGCACTAAGCATAGAGTGTGAAAACTGAGTTTCCTTGAGAGCTGCTTGGAAGCCTGATGGTGTGTGAAGTTAGTGAGCCAAATGGAGTTGTTCTCCCACAAGAACCACTCGGCTGATCCTTCTTCAATATGCCCTTCACCAACATGCAGTGTTTCCTTGATTGAATTAGCTCTCACACCAATATTTGAGTCTAGAGCCTGTGCATTGAGGGCTATCTGAAGACGGCTGTGGCGCTGAAGTTGCCTGTGAATGTGGAGTTGGTGGCATGTGAAACACGCCATGTGGAATATTCGTTTGTGTGGGATGCTCTGCCAGGTTCATTCCTAGATAATGCACTCAAAGGGCACTAAGCATAGAGTGTGAAAACTGAGTTTCCTTGAGAGCTGCTTGGAAGCCTGATGGTGTGTGAAGTTAGTGAGCCAAATGGAGTTGTTCTCCCACAAGAACCACTCGGCTGATCCTTCTTCAATATGCCCTTCACCAACATGCAGTGTTTCCTTGATTGAATTAGCTCTCACACCAATATTTGAGTCTAGAGCCTTTGGATTGAGGGCTATCTGAAAACGGCTGTGGCGCTGAAGTTGCCTGTGAATGTGGAGTTGGTGGCATGTGAAACCCGCATGTGGAATATTCGTTTGTGTGGGATGCTCTGCCAGGTTCATTCCTAGATAATGCACTCAAAGGGCACTAAGCATATAGTGTGAAAACTGAGTTTCCTTGAGAGCTGCTTGGAAGCCTGATGGTGTGTGAAGTTAGTGAGCCAAATGGAGTTGTTCTCCCACAAGAACCACTCGGCTGATTCTTCTTCAATATGCCCTTCACCAACATGCAGTGTTTCCTTGATTGAATTAGCTCTCACAACAATATTTGCGTCTAGAGCCTTTGCATTGAGGTCTATCTGAAAACGGCTGTGGCACTGAAGTTGCCTGTGAATGTGGAGTTGGTGGCATGTGAAACCCGCAAGTGGAGCATTCGTTTGTGTGGGATGCTCACCAAGCTTCATTTCAGTCCTAGGCACTCAAAGGGCACTCAGCATAGAGTGTGAAAACTGAGTTTCCTTGAGAGCTGCTTGGAAGCCTGATGGTGTGTGAAGTTAGTGAGCCAAATGGAGTTGTTCTCCCACAAGAACCACTCGGCTGATCCTTCTTCAATATGCTCTTCACCAACATGCAGTGTTTCCTTGATTGAATTAGCTCTCACACCAATATTTGCGTCTAGAGCCTTTGCATTGAGGGCTATCTGAAAACGGCTGTGGCGCTGAAGTTGCCTGTGAATGTGGAGTTGGTGGCATGTGAAACCCGCATGTGGAGCATTCGTTTGTGTGGGATGCTCTGCCAAGTTCATTCCTAGATAATGCACTCAAAGGGCACTAAGCATAGAGTGTGAAAACTGAGGTTCCTTGAGAGCTGCTTGGAAGCCTGATGGTGTGTGAAGTTAGTGAGCCAAATGGAGTTGTTCTCCCACAAGAACCACTCGGCTGATTCTTCTTCAATATGCCCTTCACCAACATGCAGTGTTTCCTTGATTGAATTAGCTCTCACAACAATATTTGCGTCTAGAGCCTTTGCATTGAGGTCTATCTAAAAACGGCTGTGGCACTGAAGTTGCCTGTGAATGTGGAGTTGTTGGCATGTGAAACCCGCATGTGGAGCCTTCGTTTGTGTGGGATGCTCACCAAGCTTCATTTCAGTCCTAGACACTCAAAGGGCACTAAGCATAGAGTGTGAAAACTGAGTTTCCTTGAGAGCTGCTTGGAAGCCTGATGGTGTGGTTAGTGAGCCAAATGGAGTTGTTCTCCCACAAGAACCACTCGGCTGATTCTTCTTCAATATGCCCTTCACCAACATGCAGTGTTTCCTTGATTGAATTAGCTCTCACACCAATATTTGCGTCTAGAGCCTTTGCATTGAGGGCTATCTGAAAACGGCTGTGGCGCTGAAGTTGCCTGTGAATGTGGAGTTGGTGGCATGTGAAACACGCATGTGGAGCATTCGTTTCTGTGGGATGCTCACCAAGCTTCATTTCAGTCCTAGGCACTCAAAGGGCACTAAGCATAGAGTGTGAAAACTGAGTTTCCTTGAGAGCTGCTTGGAAGCCTGATGGTGTGTGAAGTTAGTGAGGCAAATAGAGTTGTTCTCCCACAAGAACCACTCGGCTGATTCTTCTTCAATATGCCCTTCACCAACATGCAGTGTTTCCTTCATTGAATTAGCTCTCACACCAATATTTGAGTCTAGAGCCTTTGCATTGAGGGCTATCTGAAAACGGCTGTGGCGCTGAAGTTGCCTGTGAATGTGGAGTTGGTGGCATGTGAAACCCCCATGTGGAATATTCGTTTGTGTGGGATGCTCTACCAGGTTCATGCCTAGATAATGCACTCAAAGGGCACTAAGCATAGAGTGTGAAAACTGAGTTTCCTTGAGAGCTGCTTGGAAGCCTGATGGTGTGTGAAGTTAGTGAGCCAAATGGAGTTGTTCTCCCACAAGAACCACTCGGCTGATTCTTCTTCAATATGCCCTTCACCAACATGCAGTGTTTCCTTGATTGAATTAGCTCTCACACCAATATTTGCGTCTAGAGCCTTTGCATTGAGGGCTATCTGAAAACGGCTGTGGCGCTGAAGTTGCCTGTGAATGTGGAGTTGGTGGCATGTGAAACCCGCAAGTGGAGCATTCGTTTGTGTGGGATGCTCACCAAGCTTCATTTCAGTCCTAGGCACTCAAAGGGCACTAAGCATAGAGTGTGAAAACTGAGTTTCCTTGAGAGCTGCTTGGAAGCCTGATGGTGTGTGAAGTTAGTGAGCAAAATGGAGTTGTTCTCCCACAGGAACCACTCGGCTGATCCTTCTTCAATATGCCCTTCACCAACATGCAGTGTTTCCTTGATTGAATTAGCTCTCACACAAATATTTGCATCTAGAGCCTTTGCATTGAGGGCTATCTGAAAACGGCTGTGGCGCTGAAGTTGCCTGTGAATGTGGAGTTGGTGGCATGTGAAACCCGCAAGTGGAGCATTCGTTTGTGTGGGATGCTCACCAAGCTTCATTTCAGTCCTAGGCACTCTTAAGGGCACTAAGCATAGAGTGTGAAAACTGAGTTTCCTTGAGAGCTGCTTGGACGTCTGATGGTGTGTGAAGTTAATGAGCCAAATGGAGTTGTTCTCCCACAAGAACCACTCGGCTGATTCTTCTTCAATATGCCCTTCACCAACATGCAGTGTTTCCTTGATTGAATTAGCTCTCACACCAATATTTGCGTCTAGAGCCTTTGCATTGAGGGCTATCTGAAAACGGCTGTGGCGCTGAAGTTGCCTGTGAATGTGGAGTTAGTGGCATGTGAAACACGCATGTGGAGCATTCGTTTCTGTGGGATGCTCACCAAGCTTCATTTCAGTCCTAGGCACTCAAAGGGCACTAAGCATAGAGTGTGAAAACTGAGTTTCCTTGAGAGCTGCTTGGAAGCCTGATGGTGTGTGAAGTTAGTGAGGCAAATAGAGTTGTTCTCCCACAAGAACCACTCGGCTGATTCTTCTTCAATATGCCCTTCACCAACATGCAGTGTTTCCTTCATTGAATTAGCTCTCACACCAATATTTGAGTCTAGAGCCTTTGCATTGAGGGCTATCTGAAAACGGCTGTGGCGCTGAAGTTGCCTGTGAATGTGGAGTTGGTGGCATGTGAAACCCCCATGTGGAATATTCGTTTGTGTGGGATGCTCTACCAGGTTCATGCCTAGATAATGCACTCAAAGGGCACTAAGCATAGAGTGTGAAAACTGAGTTTCCTTGAGAGCTGCTTGGAAGCCTGATGGTGTGTGAAGTTAGTGAGCCAAATGGAGTTGTTCTCCCACAAGAACCACTCGGCTGATTCTTCTTCAATATGCCCTTCACCAACATGCAGTGTTTCCTTGATTGAATTAGCTCTCACACCAATATTTGCGTCTAGAGCCTTTGCATTGAGGGCTATCTGAAAACGGCTGTGGCGCTGAAGTTGCCTGTGAATGTGGAGTTGGTGGCATGTGAAACCCGCAAGTGGAGCATTCGTTTGTGTGGGATGCTCACCAAGCTTCATTTCAGTCCTAGGCACTCAAAGGGCACTAAGCATAGAGTGTGAAAACTGAGTTTCCTTGAGAGCTGCTTGGAAGCCTGATGGTGTGTGAAGTTAGTGAGCAAAATGGAGTTGTTCTCCCACAGGAACCACTCGGCTGATCCTTCTTCAATATGCCCTTCACCAACATGCAGTGTTTCCTTGATTGAATTAGCTCTCACACAAATATTTGCATCTAGAGCCTTTGCATTGAGGGCTATCTGAAAACGGCTGTGGCGCTGAAGTTGCCTGTGAATGTGGAGTTGGTGGCATGTGAAACCCGCAAGTGGAGCATTCGTTTGTGTGGGATGCTCACCAAGCTTCATTTCAGTCCTAGGCACTCTTAAGGGCACTAAGCATAGAGTGTGAAAACTGAGTTTCCTTGAGAGCTGCTTGGACGTCTGATGGTGTGTGAAGTTAATGAGCCAAATGGAGTTGTTCTCCCACAAGAACCACTCGGCTGATTCTTCTTCAATATGCCCTTCACCAACATGCAGTGTTTCCTTGATTGAATTAGCTCTCACACCAATATTTGCGTCTAGAGCCTTTGCATTGAGGGCTATCTGAAAACGGCTGTGGCGCTGAAGTTGCCTGTGAATGTGGAGTTGGTGGCATGTGAAACCCCCATGTGGAATATTCGTTTGTGTGGGATGCTCTACCAGGTTCATGCCTAGATAATGCACTCAAAGGGCACTAAGCATAGAGTGTGAAAACTGAGTTTCCTTGAGAGCTGCTTGGAAGCCTGATGATGTGTGAAGTTAGTGAGCCAAATGGAGTTGTTCTCCCACAAGAACCACTCGGCTGATTCTTCTTCAATATGCCCTTCACCAACATGCAGTGTTTCCTTGATTGAATTAGCTCTCACACCAATATTTGCGTCTAGAGCCTTTGCATTGAGGGCTATCTGAAAACGGCTGTGGCGCTGAAGTTGCCTGTGAATGTGGAGTTGGTGGCATGTGAAAGCCCCATGTGGAATATTCGTTTGTGTGGGATGCTCTACCAGGTTCATTCCTAGATAATGCACTGAAAAGGCACTAAGCATAGAGTGTGAAAACTGAGTTTCCTTGAGAGCTGCTTGGAAGCCTGATGGTGTGTGAAGTTAGTGAGCCAAATGGAGTTGTTCTCCCACAAGAACCACTCGGCTGATTCTTCTTCAATATGCCCTTCACCAACATGCAGTGTTTCCTTGATTGAATTAGCTCTCACACCAATATTTGAGTCTAGAGCCTTTGCATTGAGGGCGATCTGAAAACGGCTGTGGCGCTGAAGTTGCCTGTGAATGTGGAGTTTGTGGCATGTGAAACCCGCATGTGGAGCATTCGTTTGTGTGGGATGTTCACCAAGCTTCATTTCAGTCCTAGGCACTCAAAGGGCACTAAGCATAGAGTGTGAAAACTGAGTTTCCTTGAGAGCTGCTTGGAAGCCTGATGGTGTGTGAAGTTAGTGAGCCAAATGGAGTTGTTCTCCCACAAGAACCACTCGGCTGATCCTTCTTCAATATGCCCTTCACCAACATGCAGTGTTTCCTTGATTGAATTAGCTCTCACACCAATATTTGCATCTAGAGCCTTTGCAATGAGGGCTATCTGAAAACGGCTGTGGCGCTGAAGTTGCCTGTGAATGTGGAGTTGGTGGCATGTGAAACCCGCAAGTGGAGCATTCGTTTGTGTGGGATGCTCACCAAGCTTCATTTCAGTCCTAGGCACTCAAAGGACACTCAGCATAGAGTGTGAAAACTGAGTTTCCTTGAGAGCTGCTTGGAAGCCTGATGGTGTGTGAAGTTAGTGAGCCAAATGGAGTTGTTCTCCCACTAGAACCGCTCGGCTGATTCTTCTTCAATATGCCCTTCACCAACATGCAGTGTTTCCTTGATTGAAATAGCTCTCACACCAATATTTGCGTCTAGAGCCTTTGCATTGAGGGCTATCTGAAAACGGCTGTGGCGCTGAAGTTGCCTGTGAATGTGGAGTTGGTGGCATGTGAAACCCCCATGTGGAATATTCGTTTGTGTGGGATGCTCTACCAGGTTCATGCCTAGATAATGCTCTGAAAGGGCACTAAGCATAGAGTGTGAAAACTGAATTTCCTTGAGAGCTGCTTGGAAGCCTGATGGTGTGTGAAGTTAGTGAGCCAAATGGAGTTGTTCTCCCACAAGAACCGCTCGGCTGATTCTTCTTCAATATGCCCTTCACCAACATGCAGTGTTTCCTTGATTGAATTAGCTCTCACACCAATATTTGCGTCTAGAGCCTTTGCATTGAGGGCTATCTGAAAACGGCTGTGGCGCTGAAGTTGCCTGTGAATGTGGAGTTGGTGGCATGGGAAACCCGCATGTGGAGCATTCGTTTGTGTGGGATGCTCACCAAGCTTCATTTCAGTCCTAGGCACTCAAAGGGCACTAAGCATAGAGTGTGAAAACTGAGTTTCCTTGAGAGCTGCTTGGAAGCCTGATGGTGTGTGAAGTTAGTGAGCCAAATGGAGTTGTTCTCCTACAAGAACCACTCGGATGATCCTTCTTCAATATGCCCTTCACCAACATGCAGTGTTTCCTTGATTGAATTAGCTCTCACACCAATATTTGCGTCTAGAGCCTTTGCATTGAGGGCTATCTGAAAACGGCTGTGGCGCTGAAGTTGCCTGTGAATGTGGAGTTGGTGGCATGTGAAACCCGCATGTGGAGCATTCATTTGTGTGGGATGCTCTACCAAGTTCATTCCTAGATAATGCACTCAAAGGGCACTAAGCATAGAGTGTGAAACCTGAGTTTCCTTGAGAGCTGCTTGGAAGCCTGATGGTGTGTGAAGTTAGTGAGCCAAATGGAGTTGTTCTATCACAAGAACCACTCGGCTGATCCTTCTTCTTCAATATGCCCTTCACCAACATGCAGTGTTTCCTTGATTGAATTAGCTCTCACACCAATATTTGCGTCTAGAGCCTTTGCAATGAGGGCTATCTGAAAACGGCTGTGGCGCTGAAGTTGCCTGTGAATGTGAAGTTGGTGGCATGTGAAACCCGCATGTGGAGCATTCGTTTGTGTGGGATGCTCACCAAGCTTCATTTCAGTCCTAGGCACTCAAAGGGCACTAAGCATAGAGTGTGAAAACTGAGTTTCCTTGAGAGCTGCTTGGAAGCCTGATGGTGTGTGAGGTTAGTGAGCCAAATGGAGTTGTTCTCCCACAAGAACCACTCGGCTGATCCTTCTTCAATATGCCCTTCACCAACATGCAGTGTTTCCTTGATTGAATTAGCTCTCACACCAATATTTGCATCTAGAGCCTTTGCATTGAGGGCTATCTGAAAACGGCTGTGGCAGTGAAGTTGCCTGTGAATGTGGAGTTGGTGGCATGTGAAACCCGCATGTGGAGCATTCGTTTGTGTGGGATGCTCACCAAGCTTCATTTCAGTCCTAGGCACTCAAAGGGCACTAAGCATAGAGTGTGAAAACTGAGTTTCCTTGAGAGCTGCTTGGAAGCCTGATGGTGTGTGAAGTTAGTGAGCCAAATGGAGTTGTTCTCCCACAAGAACCACTCGGTTGATCCTTCTTCTTCAATATGCCCTTCACCAACATGCAGTGTTTCCTTGATTGAATTAGCTCTCACACCAATATTTGCGTCTAGAGCCTTTGCAATGAGGGCTATCTGAAAACGGCTGTGGCGCTGAAGTTGCCTGTGAATGTGAAGTTGGTGGCATGTGAAACCCGCATGTGGAGCATTCGTTTGTGTGGGATGCTCACCAAGCTTCATTTCAGTCCTAGGCACTCAAAGGGCACTAAGCATAGAGTGTGAAAACTGAGTTTCCTTGAGAGCTGCTTGGAAGCCTGATGGTGTGTGAGGTTAGTGAGCCAAATGGAGTTGTTCTCCCACAAGAACCACTCGGCTGATCCTTCTTCAATATGCCCTTCACCAACATGCAGTGTTTCCTTGATTGAATTAGCTCTCACACCAATATTTGCATCTAGAGCCTTTGCATTGAGGGCTATCTGAAAACGGCTGTGGCAGTGAAGTTGCCTGTGAATGTGGAGTTGGTGGCATGTGAAACACGCATGTGGAGCATTCGTTTGTGTGGGATGCTTTACCAGGCTCATTCCTAGATAATGCCCTGAAAGGGCACTAAGCATAGAGTGTGAAAACTGAGTTTCCTTGAGAGCTGCTTGGAAGCCTGATGGTGTGTGAAGTTAGTGAGCCAAATGGAGTTGTTCTCCCACAAGAACCACTCGGCTGATCCTTCTTCTTCAATATGCCCTTCACCAACATGCAGTGTTTCCTTGATTGAATTAGCTCTCACACCAATATTTGCGTCTAGAGCCTTTGCATTGAGGGCTATCTGAAAACGGCTGTGGCAGTGAAGTTGCCTGTGAATGTGGAGTTGGTGGCATGTGAAACCCGCATGTGGAGCATTCGTTTGTGTGGGATGCTCTCCCAGGTGCATTCCTATATAATGCACTGAAAGGGCACTAAGCATAGACTGTGAAAACTGAGTTTCCTTGAGAGCTGCTTGGAAGCCTGATGGTGTGTGAAGTTAGTGAGCCAAATGGAGTTGTTCTCCCACAAGAACCACTTGGCTGATTCTTCTTCAATATGCCCTTCACCAACATGCAGTGTTTCCTTGATTGAATTAGCTCTCACACAAATATTTGCGTCTAGAGCCTTTGCATTGAGGGCTATCTGAAAACGGCTGTGGCGCTGAAGTTGCCTGTGAATGTGGAGTTGGTGGCATGTGAAACCGCCATGTGGAGCATTCGTTTGTGTGGGATGCTCTACCAGGTTCATTCCAAGATAATGCACTCAAAGGGCGCTAAGCATAGAGTGTGAAAACTGAGTTTCCTTGAGAGCTGCTTGGAAGCCTGATGGTGTGTGAAGTTAGTGAGCCAAATGGAGTTGTTCTCCCACAAGAACCACTCGGCTGATTCTTCTTGAATATGCCCTTCACCAACATGCAGTGTTTCCTTGATTGAATTAGCTCTCACACCAATATTTGCGTCTAGAGCCTTTACATTGAGGGCTATGTGAAAACTTGCTGTTGCGTTGAAGTTTCCTGTGAATGTGGAGTTGGTGGCATGTGAAACCCGCATGTGGAGCATTCGTTTGTGTGGGATGCTCACCAAGCTTCATTTCAGTCCTAGGCACTCAAAGGGCACTAAGCATAGAGTGTGAAAACTGAGTTTCCTTGAGAGCTGCTTGGAAACCTGATGGTGTGTGAAATTAGTGAGCCAAATGGAGTTGTTCTCCCACAAGAACCACTCGGCTGATCCTTCTTTTTCAATATGCCCTTCACCAACATGCAGTGTTTCCTTGATTGAAATAGTTCTCACACCAATATTTGCATGTAGAGCCTTTGCAATGAGGGCTATCTGAAAACGGCTGTGGCGCTGAAGTTGCCTGTGAATGTGGAGTTGGTGGCATGTGAAACCCGCATGTGGAGCATTCGTTTGTGTGGGATGCTCTGCCAGGTTCATTCCTAGATAATGCACTCAAAGGGCGCTAAGCATAGAGTGTGAAAACTGAGTTTCCTTGAAAGCTGCGTGGAAGCCTGATGGTGTGTGAAGTTAGTGAGCCAAATGGAGTTGTTCTCCCACAAGAACCACTCGGCTGATTCTTCTTCAATATGCCCTTCACCAACATGCAGTGTTTCCTTGATTGAATTAGCTCTCACACCAATATTTGCGTCTAGAGCCTTTGCATTGAGGGCTATCTGAAAACGGCTGTGGCAGTGAAGTTGCCTGTGAATGTGGAGTTGGTGGCATGTGAAACCCGCATGTGGAGCATTCGTT
Organism: Ochotona princeps; assembly: GCF_030435755.1. Classification (NCBI taxonomy): domain Eukaryota; kingdom Metazoa; phylum Chordata; class Mammalia; order Lagomorpha; family Ochotonidae; genus Ochotona; species Ochotona princeps. Next base: position 93,330 of record NW_026698726.1, on the reverse strand, counting down.
TGTGTGGGATGCTCACCAAGCTTCATTTCAGTCCTAGGCACTCAAAGGGCACTAAGCATAGAGTGTGAAAACTGAGTTTCCTTGAGAGCTGCTTGGAAGCCTGATGGTGTGTGAGGTTAGTGAGCCAAATGGAGTTGTTCTCCCACAAGAACCACTCGGCTGATCCTTCTTCAATATGCCCTTCACCAACATGCAGTGTTTCCTTGATTGAATTAGCTCTCACACCAATATTTGCATCTAGAGCCTTTGCATTGAGGGCTATCTGAAAACGGCTGTGGCAGTGAAGTTGCCTGTGAATGTGGAGTTGGTGGCATGTGAAACACGCATGTGGAGCATTCGTTTGTGTGGGATGCTTTACCAGGCTCATTCCTAGATAATGCCCTGAAAGGGCACTAAGCATAGAGTGTGAAAACTGAGTTTCCTTGAGAGCTGCTTGGAAGCCTGATGGTGTGTGAAGTTAGTGAGCCAAATGGAGTTGTTCTCCCACAAGAACCACTCGGCTGATCCTTCTTCTTCAATATGCCCTTCACCAACATGCAGTGTTTCCTTGATTGAATTAGCTCTCACACCAATATTTGCGTCTAGAGCCTTTGCATTGAGGGCTATCTGAAAACGGCTGTGGCAGTGAAGTTGCCTGTGAATGTGGAGTTGGTGGCATGTGAAACCCGCATGTGGAGCATTCGTTTGTGTGGGATGCTCTCCCAGGTGCATTCCTATATAATGCACTGAAAGGGCACTAAGCATAGACTGTGAAAACTGAGTTTCCTTGAGAGCTGCTTGGAAGCCTGATGGTGTGTGAAGTTAGTGAGCCAAATGGAGTTGTTCTCCCACAAGAACCACTTGGCTGATTCTTCTTCAATATGCCCTTCACCAACATGCAGTGTTTCCTTGATTGAATTAGCTCTCACACCAATATTTGCGTCTAGAGCCTTTGCATTGAGGGCTATCTGAAAACGGCTGTGGCGCTGAAGTTGCCTGTGAATGTGGAGTTGGTGGCATGTGAAACCCGCATGTGGAGCATTCGTTTGTGTGGGATGCTCACCAAGCTTCATTTCAGTCCTAGGCACTCAAAGGGCACTAAGCATAGAGTGTGAAAACTGAGTTTCCTTGAGAGCTGCTTGGAAACCTGATGGTGTGTGAAATTAGTGAGCCAAATGGAGTTGTTCTCCCACAAGAACCACTCGGCTGATCCTTCTTTTTCAATATGCCCTTCACCAACATGCAGTGTTTCCTTGATTGAAATAGTTCTCACACCAATATTTGCATGTAGAGCCTTTGCAATGAGGGCTATCTGAAAACGGCTGTGGCGCTGAAGTTGCCTGTGAATGTGGAGTTGGTGGCATGTGAAACCCGCATGTGGAGCATTCGTTTGTGTGGGATGCTCTGCCAGGTTCATTCCTAGATAATGCACTCAAAGGGCGCTAAGCATAGAGTGTGAAAACTGAGTTTCCTTGAAAGCTGCGTGGAAGCCTGATGGTGTGTGAAGTTAGTGAGCCAAATGGAGTTGTTCTCCCACAAGAACCACTCGGCTGATTCTTCTTCAATATGCCCTTCACCAACATGCAGTGTTTCCTTGATTGAATTAGCTCTCACACCAATATTTGCGTCTAGAGCCTTTGCATTGAGGGCTATCTGAAAACGGCTGTGGCAGTGAAGTTGCCTGTGAATGTGGAGTTGGTGGCATGTGAAACCCGCATGTGGAGCATTCGTTTGTGTGGGATGCTCTACCAGGCTCATTCCTAGATAATGCACTCAAAGGGCACTAAGCATACAGTGTGAAAACTGAGTTTCCTTGAGAGCTGCTTGGAAGCCTGATGGTGTGTGAGGTTAGTGAGCCAAATGGAGTTGTTCTCCCACAAGAACCACTCGGCTGATCCTTCTTCAATATGCTCTTCACCAACATGCAGTGTTTCCTTGATTGAATTAGCTCTCACACCAATATTTGCATCTAGAGCCTTTGCATTGAGGGCTATCTGAAAACGGCTGTGGCAGTGAAGTTGCCTGTGAATGTGGAGTTGGTGGCATGTGAAACCCGCATGTGGAGCATTCGTTTGTGTGGGATGCTCTACCAGGTTCATGCCTAGATAATGCACTCAAAGGACATTAAGCATAGTGTGTGAAAACTGAGTTTCCTTGAGAGCTGCTTGGAAGCCTGATGGTGTGTGAAGTTAGTGAGCCAAATGGAGTTGTTCTCCCACAAGAACAACTCGGCTGATTCTTCTTCAATATGCCCTTCACCAACATGCAGTGTTTCCTTGATTGAATTAGCTCTCACACCAATATTTGTGTCTAGAGCCTTTGCATTGAGGGCTATCTGAAAACGGCTGTGGCGCTGAAGTTGTCTGTGAATGTGGAGTTGGTGGCATGTGAAACCCGCATGTGGAGCATTCGTTTGTGTGTGATGCTCACCAAGTTTCATTTAAGTCCTAGGCACTCAAAGAGCACTAAGCATAGAGTGTGAAAACTGAGTTTCCTTGAGAGCTGCTTGGAAGCCTGATGGTGTGTGAAGTTAGTGAGCCAAATGGAGTTGTTCTCCCACAAGAACCACTCAGCTGATTCTTCTTCAATATGCCCTTCACCAACATGCAGTGTTTCCTTGATTGAATTAGCTCTCACACCAATATTTGCGTCTAGAGCCTTTACATTGAGGGCTATGTGAAAACGGCTGTGGCGCTGAAGTTTCCTGTGAATGTGGAGTTGGTGGCATGTGAAACCCGCATGTGGAGCATTCGTTTGTGTGGGATGCTCACCAAGCTTCATTTCAGTCCTAGGCACTCAAAGGGAACTAAGCATAGAGTGTGAAAACTGAGTTTCCTTGAGAGCTGCTTGGAAGCCTGATGGTGTGTGAAATTAGTGAGCCAAATGGAGTTGTTCTCCCACAAGAACCACTCGGCTGATCCTTCTTTTTCAATATGCCCTTCACCAACATGCAGTGTTTCCTTGATTGAAATAGTTCTCACACCAATATTTGCATGTAGAGCCTTTGCAATGAGGGCTATCTGAAAACGGCTGTGGCGCTGAAGTTGCCTGTGAATGTGGAGTTGGTGGCATGTGAAACCCGCATGTGGAGCATTCGTTTGTGTGGGATGCTTTACCAGGCTCATTCCTAGATAATGCACTCAAAGGGCGCTAAGCATAGAGTGTGAAAACTGAGTTTCCTTGAGAGCTGCGTGGAAGCCTGATGGTGTGTGAAGTTAGTGAGCCAAATGGAGTTGTTCTCCCACAAGAACCACTCGGCTGATTCTTCTTCAATATGCCCTTCACCAACATGCAGTGTTTCCTTGATTGAATTAGCTCTCACACCAATATTTGCGTCTAGAGCCTTTGCATTGAGGGCTATCTGAAAACGGCTGTGGCAGTGAAGTTGCCTGTGAATGTGGAGTTGGTGGCATGTGAAACCCGCATGTGGAGCATTCGTTTGTGTGGGATGCTCTACCAGGCTCATTCCTAGATAATGCACTCAAAGTGCACTAAGCATACAGTGTGAAAACTGAGTTTCCTTGAGAGCTGCTTGGAAGCCTGATGGTGTGTGAGGTTAGTGAGCCAAATGGAGTTGTTCTCCCACAAGAACCACTCGGCTGATCCGTCTTCAATATGCTCTTCACCAACATGCAGTGTTTCCTTGATTGAATTAGCTCTCACACCAATATTTGCATCTAGAGCCTTTGCATTGAGGGCTATCTGAAAACGGCTGTGGCGCTGAAGTTGCCTGTGAATGTGGAGTTGGTGGCATGTGAAACCCGCATGTGGAGCATTCGTTTGTGTGGGATGCTCACCAAGCTTCATTTCAGTCCTAGGCACTCAAAGGGCACTAAGCATAGAGTGTGAAACCTGAGTTTCCTTGAGAGCTGCTTGGAAGCCTGATGGTGTGTGAAGTTAGTGAGCCAAATGGAGTTGTTCTCCCACAAGAACCACTCGGTTGATCCTTCTTCTTCAATATGCCCTTCACCAACATGCAGTGTTTCCTTGATTGAATTAGCTCTCACACCAATATTTGCGTCTAGAGCCTTTGCAATGAGGGCTATCTGAAAACGGCTGTGGCGCTGAAGTTGCCTGTGAATGTGAAGTTGGTGGCATGTGAAACCCGCATGTGGAGCATTCGTTTGTGTGGGATGCTCACCAAGCTTCATTTCAGTCCTAGGCACTCAAAGGGCACTAAGCATAGAGTATGAAAACTGAGTTTCCTTGAGAGCTGCTTGGAAGCCTGATGGTGTGTGAGGTTAGTGAGCCAAATGGAGTTGTTCTCCCACAAGAACCACTCGGCTGATCCTTCTTCAATATGCCCTTCACCAACATGCAGTGTTTCCTTGATTGAATTAGCTCTCACACCAATATTTGCATCTAGAGCCTTTGCATTGAGGGCTATCTGAAAACGGCTGTGGCAGTGAAGTTGCCTGTGAATGTGGAGTTGGTGGCATGTGAAACCCGCATGTGGAGCATTCGTTTGTGTGGGATGCTTTACCAGGCTCATTCCTAGATAATGCCCTGAAAGGGCACTAAGCATAGAGTGTGAAAACTGAGTTTCCTTGAGAGCTGCTTGGAAGCCTGATGGTGTGTGAAGTTAGTGAGCCAAATGGAGTTGTTCTCCCACAAGAACCACTCGGCTGATCCTTCTTCTTCAATATGCCCTTCACCAACATGCAGTGTTTCCTTGATTGAATTAGCTCTCACACCAATATTTGCGTCGAGAGGCTTTGCATTGAGGGCTATCTGAAAACGGCTGTGGCGCTGAAGTTGCCTGTGAATGTGGAGTTGGTGGCATGTGAAACCCGCATGTGGAGCATTCGTTTGTGTGGGATGCTCTACCAGGTTCATTCCTAGATAATGCACTCAAAGGGCACTAAGCATAGAGTGTGAAAACTGAGTTTCCTTGAGAGCTGCTTGGAAGCCTGATGGTGTGTGAAGTTAGTGAGCCACATGGAGTTGTTCTCCCACAACAACCACTTGGCTGATTCTTCTTCAATATGCCCTTCACCAACATGCAGTGTTTCCTTGATTGAATTAGCTCTCACACAAATATTTGCGTCTAGAGCCTTTGCATTGAGGGCTATCTGAAAACGGCTGTGGCGCTGAAGTTGCCTGTGAATGTGGAGTTGGTGGCATGTGAAACCCGCATGTGGAGCATTCGTTTGTGTGGGATGCTCTGCCAGGTTCATTCCTAGATAATGCACTCAAAGGGCGCTAAGCATAGAGTGTGAAAACTGAGTTTCCTTGAAAGCTGCGTGGAAGCCTGATGGTGTGTGAAGTTAGTGAGCCAAATGGAGTTGTTCTCCCACAAGAACCACTCGGCTGATTCTTCTTCAATATGCCCTTCACCAACATGCAGTGTTTCCTTGATTGAATTAGCTCTCACACCAATATTTGCGTCTAGAGCCTTTGCATTGAGGGCTATCTGAAAACGGCTGTGGCAGTGAAGTTGCCTGTGAATGTGGAGTTGGTGGCATGTGAAACCCGCATGTGGAGCATTCGTTTGTGTGGGATGCTCACCAAGCTTCATTTCAGTCCTAGGCACTCAAAGGGCACTAAGCATAGAGTGTGAAAACTGAGTTTCCTTGAGAGCTGCTTGGAAGCCTGATGGTGTGTGAGGTTAGTGAGCCAAATGGAGTTGTTCTCCCACAAGAACCACTCGGCTGATCCTTCTTCAATATGCCCTTCACCAACATGCAGTGTTTCCTTGATTGAATTAGCTCTCACACCAATATTTGCATCTAGAGCCTTTGCATTGAGGGCTATCTGAAAACGGCTGTGGCAGTGAAGTTGCCTGTGAATGTGGAGTTGGTGGCATGTGAAACACGCATGTGGAGCATTCGTTTGTGTGGGATGCTTTACCAGGCTCATTCCTAGATAATGCCCTGAAAGGGCACTAAGCATACAGTGTGAAAACTGAGTTTCCTTGAGAGCTGCTTGGAAGCCTGATGGTGTGTGAAGTTAGTGAGCCAAATGGAGTTGTTCTCCCACAAGAACCACTCGGCTGATCCTTCTTCTTCAATATGCCCTTCACCAACATGCAGTGTTTCCTTGATTGAATTAGCTCTCACACCAATATTTGCGTCTAGAGCCTTTGCATTGAGGGCTATCTGAAAACGGCTGTGGCAGTGAAGTTGCCTGTGAATGTGGAGTTGTTGGCATGTGAAACCCGCATGTGGAGCATTCGTTTGTGTGGGATGCTCTCCCAGGTGCATTCCTATATAATGCACTGAAAGGGCACTAAGCATAGAGTGTGAAAACTGAGTTTCCTTGAGAGCTGCTTGGAAGCCTGATGGTGTGTGAAGTTAGTGAGCCAAATGGAGTTGTTCTCCCACAAGAACCACTTGGCTGATTCTTCTTCAATATGCCCTTCACCAACATGCAGTGTTTCCTTGATTGAATTAGCTCTCACACCAATATTTGCGTCTAGAGCCTTTGCATTGAGGGCTATCTGAAAACGGCTGTGGCGCTGAAGTTGCCTGTGAATGTGGAGTTGGTGGCATGTGAAACCCGCATGTGGAGCATTCGTTTGTGTGGGATGCTCACCAAGCTTCATTTCAGTCCTAGGCACTCAAAGGGCACTAAGCATAGAGTGTGAAAACTGAGTTTCCTTGAGAGCTGCTTGGAAACCTGATGGTGTGTGAAATTAGTGAGCCAAATGGAGTTGTTCTCCCACAAGAACCACTCGGCTGATCCTTCTTTTTCAATATGCCCTTCACCAACATGCAGTGTTTCCTTGATTGAAATAGTTCTCACACCAATATTTGCATGTAGAGCCTTTGCAATGAGGGCTATCTGAAAACGGCTGTGGCGCTGAAGTTGCCTGTGAATGTGGAGTTGGTGGCATGTGAAACCCGCATGTGGAGCATTCGTTTGTGTGGGATGCTCTGCCAGGTTCATTCCTAGATAATGCACTCAAAGGGCGCTAAGCATAGAGTGTGAAAACTGAGTTTCCTTGAAAGCTGCGTGGAAGCCTGATGGTGTGTGAAGTTAGTGAGCCAAATGGAGTTGTTCTCCCACAAGAACCCCTCGGCTGATTCTTCTTCAATATGCCCTTCACCAACATGCAGTGTTTCCTTGATTGAATTAGCTCTCACACCAATATTTGCGTCTAGAGCCTTTGCATTGAGGGCTATCTGAAAACGGCTGTGGCAGTGAAGTTGCCTGTGAATGTGGAGTTGGTGGCATGTGAAACCCGCATGTGGAGCATTCGTTTGTGTGGGATGCTCTACCAGGCTCATTCCTAGATAATGCACTCAAAGGGCACTAAGCATACAGTGTGAAAACTGAGTTTCCTTGAGAGCTGCTTGGAAGCCTGATGGTGTGTGAGGTTAGTGAGCCAAATGGAGTTGTTCTCCCACAAGAACCACTCGGCTGATCCTTCTTCAATATGCTCTTCACCAACATGCAGTGTTTCCTTGATTGAATTAGCTCTCACACCAATATTTGCATCTAGAGCCTTTGCATTGAGGGCTATCTGAAAACGGCTGTGGCAGTGAAGTTGCCTGTGAATGTGGAGTTGGTGGCATGTGAAACCCGCATGTGGAGCATTCGTTTGTGTGGGATGCTCTACCAGGTTCATGCCTAGATAATGCACTCAAAGGACATTAAGCATAGTGTGTGAAAACTGAGTTTCCTTGAGAGCTGCTTGGAAGCCTGATGGTGTGTGAAGTTAGTGAGCCAAATGGAGTTGTTCTCCCACAAGAACAACTCGGCTGATTCTTCTTCAATATGCCCTTCACCAACATGCAGTGTTTCCTTGATTGAATTAGCTCTCACACCAATATTTGTGTCTAGAGCCTTTGCATTGAGGGCTATCTGAAAACGGCTGTGGCGCTGAAGTTGTCTGTGAATGTGGAGTTGGTGGCATGTGAAACCCGCATGTGGAGCATTCGTTTGTGTGTGATGCTCACCAAGTTTCATTTAAGTCCTAGGCACTCAAAGAGCACTAAGCATAGAGTGTGAAAACTGAGTTTCCTTGAGAGCTGCTTGGAAGCCTGATGGTGTGTGAAGTTAGTGAGCCAAATGGAGTTGTTCTCCCACAAGAACCACTCAGCTGATTCTTCTTCAATATGCCCTTCACCAACATGCAGTGTTTCCTTGATTGAATTAGCTCTCACACCAATATTTGCGTCTAGAGCCTTTACATTGAGGGCTATGTGAAAACGGCTGTGGCGCTGAAGTTTCCTGTGAATGTGGAGTTGGTGGCATGTGAAACCCGCATGTGGAGCATTCGTTTGTGTGGGATGCTCACCAAGCTTCATTTCAGTCCTAGGCACTCAAAGGGAACTAAGCATAGAGTGTGAAAACTGAGTTTCCTTGAGAGCTGCTTGGAAGCCTGATGGTGTGTGAAATTAGTGAGCCAAATGGAGTTGTTCTCCCACAAGAACCACTCGGCTGATCCTTCTTTTTCAATATGCCCTTCACCAACATGCAGTGTTTCCTTGATTGAAATAGTTCTCACACCAATATTTGCATGTAGAGCCTTTGCAATGAGGGCTATCTGAAAACGGCTGTGGCGCTGAAGTTGCCTGTGAATGTGGAGTTGGTGGCATGTGAAACCCGCATGTGGAGCATTCGTTTGTGTGGGATGCTCTGCCAGGTTCATTCCTAGATAATGCACTCAAAGGGCGCTAAGCATAGAGTGTGAAAACTGAGTTTCCTTGAGAGCTGCGTGGAAGCCTGATGGTGTGTGAAGTTAGTGAGCCAAATGGAGTTGTTCTCCCACAAGAACCACTCGGCTGATTCTTCTTCAATATGCCCTTCACCAACATGCAGTGTTTCCTTGATTGAATTAGCTCTCACACCAATATTTGCGTCTAGAGCCTTTGCATTGAGGGCTATCTGAAAACGGCTGTGGCAGTGAAGTTGCCTGTGAATGTGGAGTTGGTGGCATGTGAAACCCGCATGTGGAGCATTCGTTTGTGTGGGATGCTCTACCAGGCTCATTCCTAGATAATGCACTCAAAGTGCACTAAGCATACAGTGTGAAAACTGAGTTTCCTTGAGAGCTGCTTGGAAGCCTGATGGTGTGTGAGGTTAGTGAGCCAAATGGAGTTGTTCTCCCACAAGAACCACTCGGCTGATCCGTCTTCAATATGCTCTTCACCAACATGCAGTGTTTCCTTGATTGAATTAGCTCTCACACCAATATTTGCATCTAGAGCCTTTGCATTGAGGGCTATCTGAAAACGGCTGTGGCGCTGAAGTTGCCTGTGAATGTGGAGTTGGTGGCATGTGAAACCCGCATGTGGAGCATTCGTTTGTGTGGGATGCTCACCAAGCTTCATTTCAGTCCTAGGCACTCAAAGGGCACTAAGCATAGAGTGTGAAACCTGAGTTTCCTTGAGAGCTGCTTGGAAGCCTGATGGTGTGTGAAGTTAGTGAGCCAAATGGAGTTGTTCTCCCACAAGAACCACTCGGTTGATCCTTCTTCTTCAATATGCCCTTCACCAACATGCAGTGTTTCCTTGATTGAATTAGCTCTCACACCAATATTTGCGTCTAGAGCCTTTGCAATGAGGGCTATCTGAAAACGGCTGTGGCGCCGAAGTTGCCTGTGAATGTGAAGTTGGTGGCATGTGAAACCCGCATGTGGAGCATTCGTTTGTGTGGGATGCTCACCAAGCTTCATTTCAGTCCTAGGCACTCAAAGGGCACTAAGCATAGAGTATGAAAACTGAGTTTCCTTGAGAGCTGCTTGGAAGCCTGATGGTGTGTGAGGTTAGTGAGCCAAATGGAGTTGTTCTCCCACAAGAACCACTCGGCTGATCCTTCTTCAATATGCCCTTCACCAACATGCAGTGTTTCCTTGATTGAATTAGCTCTCACACCAATATTTGCATCTAGAGCCTTTGCATTGAGGGCTATCTGAAAACGGCTGTGGCAGTGAAGTTGCCTGTGAATGTGGAGTTGGTGGCATGTGAAACCCGCATGTGGAGCATTCGTTTGTGTGGGATGCTTTACCAGGCTCATTCCTAGATAATGCCCTGAAAGGGCACTAAGCATAGAGTGTGAAAACTGAGTTTCCTTGAGAGCTGCTTGGAAGCCTGATGGTGTGTGAAGTTAGTGAGCCAAATGGAGTTGTTCTCCCACAAGAACCACTCGGCTGATCCTTCTTCTTCAATATGCCCTTCACCAACATGCAGTGTTTCCTTGATTGAATTAGCTCTCACACCAATATTTGCGTCTAGAGCCTTTGCATTGAGGGCTATCTGAAAAAGGCTGTGGCACTGAAGTTGCCTGTGAATGTGGAGTTGGTGGCATGTGAAACCCGCATGTGGAGCATTCGTTTGTGTGGGATACTCTCCCAGGTGCATTCCTAGATAATGCACTGAAAGGGCACTAAGCATAGAGTGTGAAAACTGAGTTTCCTTGAGAGCTGCTTGGAAGCCTGATGGTGTGTGAAGTTAGTGAGCCACATGGAGTTGTTCTCCCACAACAACCACTTGGCTGATTCTTCTTCAATATGCCCTTCACCAACATGCAGTGTTTCCTTGATTGAATTAGCTCTCACACAAATATTTGCGTCTAGAGCCTTTGCATTGAGGGCTATCTGAAAACGGCTGTGGCGCTGAAGTTGCCTGTGAATGTGGAGTTGGTGGCATGTGAAACCCGCATGTGGAGCATTCGTTTGTGTGGGATGCTCTACCAGGTTCATGCCTAGATAATGCACTCAAAGGACATTAAGCATAGAGTGTGAAAACTGAGTTTCCTTGAGAGCTGCTTGGAAGCCTGATGGTGTGTGAAGTTAGTGAGCCAAATGGAGTTGTTCTCCCACAAGAACAACTCGGCTGATTCTTCTTCAATATGCCCTTCACCAACATGCAGTGTTTCCTTGATTGAATTAGCTCTCACACCAATATTTGTGTCTAGAGCCTTTGCATTGAGGGCTATCTGAAAACGGCTGTGGTGCTGAAGTTGCCTGTGAATGTGGAGTTGGTGGCATGTGAAACCCGCATGTGGAGCATTCGTTTGTGTGTGATGCTCACCAAGTTTCATTTAAGTCCTAGGCACTCAAAGAGCACTAAGCATAGAGTGTGAAAACTGAGTTTCCTTGAGAGCTGCTTGGAAGCCTGATGGTGTGTGAAGTTAGTGAGCCAAATGGAGTTGTTCTCCCACAAGAACCACTCAGCTGATTCTTCTTCAATATGCCCTTCACCAACATGCAGTGTTTCCTTGATTGAATTAGCTCTCACACCAATATTTGCGTCTAGAGCCTTTACATTGAGGGCTATGTGAAAACGGCTGTGGCGCTGAAGTTGCCTGTGAATGTGGAGTTGGTGGCATGTGAAACCCGCATGTGGAGCATTCGTTTGTGTGGGATGCTCACCAAGCTTCATTTCAGTCCTAGGCACTCAAAGGGCACTAAGCATAGAGTGTGAAACCTGAGTTTCCTTGAGAGCTGCTTGGAAGCCTGATGGTGTGTGAAGTTAGTGAGCCAAATGGAGTTGTTCTCCCACAAGAACAACTCGGCTGATTCTTCTTCAATATGCCCTTCACCAACATGCAGTGTTTCCTTGATTGAATTAGCTCTCACACCAATATTTGTGTCTAGAGCCTTTGCATTGAGGGCTATCTGAAAACGGCTGTGGTGCTGAAGTTGCCTGTGAATGTGGAGTTGGTGGCATGTGAAACCCGCATGTGGAGCATTCGTTTGTGTGTGATGCTCACCAAGTTTCATTTAAGTCCTAGGCACTCAAAGAGCACTAAGCATAGAGTGTGAAAACTGAGTTTCCTTGAGAGCTGCTTGGAAGCCTGATGGTGTGTGAAGTTAGTGAGCCAAATGGAGTTGTTCTCCCACAAGAACCACTCAGCTGATTCTTCTTCAATATGCCCTTCACCAACATGCAGTGTTTCCTTGATTGAATTAGCTCTCACACCAATATTTGCGTCTAGAGCCTTTACATTGAGGGCTATGTGAAAACGGCTGTGGCGCTGAAGTTTCCTGTGAATGTGGAGTTGGTGGCATGTGAAACCCGCATGTGGAGCATTCGTTTGTGTGTGATGCTCACCAAGCTTCATTTCAGTCCTAGGCACTCAAAGGGAACTAAGCATAGAGTGTGAAAACTGAGTTTCCTTGAGAGCTGCTTGGAAGCCTGATGGTGTGTGAAATTAGTGAGCCAAATGGAGTTGTTCTCCCACAAGAACCACTCGGCTGATCCTTCTTTTTCAATATGCCCTTCACCAACATGCAGTGTTTCCTTGATTGAAATAGTTCTCACACCAATATTTGCATGTAGAGCCTTTGCAATGAGGGCTATCTGAAAACGGCTGTGGCGCTGAAGTTGCCTGTGAATGTGGAGTTGGTGGCATGTGAAACCCGCATGTGGAGCATTCGTTTGTGTGGGATGCTCTGCCAGGTTCATTCCTAGATAATGCACTCAAAGGGCGCTAAGCATAGAGTGTGAAAACTGAGTTTCCTTGAGAGCTGCGTGGAAGCCTGATGGTGTGTGAAGTTAGTGAGCCAAATGGAGTTGTTCTCCCACAAGAACCACTCGGCTGATTCTTCTTCAATATGCCCTTCACCAACATGCAGTGTTTCCTTGATTGAATTAGCTCTCACACCAATATTTGCGTCTAGAGCCTTTGCATTGAGGGCTATCTGAAAACGGCTGTGGCAGTGAAGTTGCCTGTGAATGTGGAGTTGGTGGCATGTGAAACCCGCATGTGGAGCATTCGTTTGTGTGGGATGCTCTACCAGGCTCATTCCTAGATAATGCACTCAAAGTGCACTAAGCATACAGTGTGAAAACTGAGTTTCCTTGAGAGCTGCTTGGAAGCCTGATGGTGTGTGAGGTTAGTGAGCCAAATGGAGTTGTTCTCCCACAAGAACCACTCGGCTGATCCTTCTTCAATATGCTCTTCACCAACATGCAGTGTTTCCTTGATTGAATTAGCTCTCACACCAATATTTGCATCTAGAGCCTTTGCATTGAGGGCTATCTGAAAACGGCTGTGGCGCTGAAGTTGCCTGTGAATGTGGAGTTGGTGGCATGTGAAACCCGCATGTGGAGCATTCGTTTGTGTGGGATGCTCACCAAGCTTCATTTCAGTCCTAGGCACTCAAAGGGCACTAAGCATAGAGTGTGAAACCTGAGTTTCCTTGAGAGCTGCTTGGAAGCCTGATGGTGTGTGAAGTTAGTGAGCCAAATGGAGTTGTTCTCCCACAAGAACCACTCGGTTGATCCTTCTTCTTCAATATGCCCTTCACCAACATGCAGTGTTTCCTTGATTGAATTAGCTCTCACACCAATATTTGCGTCTAGAGCCTTTGCAATGAGGGCTATCTGAAAACGGCTGTGGCGCTGAAGTTGCCTGTGAATGTGAAGTTGGTGGCATGTGAAACCCGCATGTGGAGCATTCGTTTGTGTGGGATGCTCACCAAGCTTCATTTCAGTCCTAGGCACTCAAAGGGCACTAAGCATAGAGTATGAAAACTGAGTTTCCTTGAGAGCTGCTTGGAAGCCTGATGGTGTGTGAGGTTAGTGAGCCAAATGGAGTTGTTCTCCCACAAGAACCACTCGGCTGATCCTTCTTCAATATGCCCTTCACCAACATGCAGTGTTTCCTTGATTGAATTAGCTCTCACACCAATATTTGCATCTAGAGCCTTTGCATTGAGGGCTATCTGAAAACGGCTGTGGCAGTGAAGTTGCCTGTGAATGTGGAGTTGGTGGCATGTGAAACCCGCATGTGGAGCATTCGTTTGTGTGGGATGCTTTACCAGGCTCATTCCTAGATAATGCCCTGAAAGGGCACTAAGCATAGAGTGTGAAAACTGAGTTTCCTTGAGAGCTGCTTGGAAGCCTGATGGTGTGTGAAGTTAGTGAGCCAAATGGAGTTGTTCTCCCACAAGAACCACTCGGCTGATCCTTCTTCTTCAATATGCCCTTCACCAACATGCAGTGTTTCCTTGATTGAATTAGCTCTCACACCAATATTTGCGTCTAGAGCCTTTGCATTGAGAGCTATCTGAAAAAGGCTGTGGCACTGAAGTTGCCTGTGAATGTGGAGTTGGTGGCATGTGAAACCCGCATGTGGAGCATTCGTTTGTGTGGGATGCTCTCCCAGGTGCATTCCTAGATAATGCACTGATAGGGCACTAAGCATAGAGTGTGAAAACTGAGTTTCCTTGAGAGCTGCTTGGAAGCCTGATGGTGTGTGAAGTTAGTGAGCCAAATGGAGTTGTTCTCCCACAAGAACCACTTGGCTGATTCTTCTTCAATATGCCCTTCACCAACATGCAGTGTTTCCTTGATTGAATTAGCTCTCACACAAATATTTGCGTCTAGAGCCTTTGCCTTGAGGGCTATCTGAAAACGGCTGTGGCGCTGAAGTTGCCTGTGAATGTGGAGTTGGTGGCATGTGAAACCCGCATGTGCAGCATTCGTTTGTGTGGGATGCTCTACCAGGTTCATTCCAAGATAATGCACTCAAAGGGCACTAAGCATAGAGTGTGTAAACTGAGTTTCCTTGAGAGCTGCTTGGAAGCCTGATGGTGTGTGAAGTTAGTGAGCCAAATGGAGTTGTTCTCCCACAAGAACCACTCGGCTGAGCCTTCTTCTTCAATATGCCCTTCACCAACATGCAGTGTTTCCTTGATTGAATTAGCTCTCACACCAATATTTGCGTCTAGAGCCTTTGCATTGAGGGCTATCTGAAAACGGCTGTGGCGCTGAAGTTGCCTGTGAATGTGGAATTGGTGGCATGTGAAACCCGCATGTGGAGCATTCGTTTGTGTGGGATGCTCACCAAGCTTCATTTCAGTCCTAGGCACTCAAAGGGCACTAAGCATAGAGTGTGAAAACTGAGTTTCTTTGAGAGCTGCTTGGAAGCCTGATGGTGGTGTGTGAGGTTAGTGAGCAAAATGGAGTTGTTCTCCCACAAGAACCACTCGGCTGATCCTTCTTCAATATGCCCTACACCAACATGAAGTGTTTCCTTGATTGAATTAGCTCTCACACCAATATTTGCGTCTAGAGCCTTTGCATTGAGAGCTATCTGAAAACGGCTGTGGCGCTGAAGTTTCCTGTGAATGTGGAGTTGGTGGCATGTGAAACCCGCATGTGGAGCATTCGTTTGTGTGGGATGCTCTGCCAGGTTCATTCCTAGATAATGCACTCAAAGGACACTAAGCATAGAGTGTGAAAACTGAGTTTCCTTGAGAGCTGCTTGGAAGCCTGATGGTGTGTGAAGTTAGTGAGCCAAATGGAGTTGTTCTCCCACAAGAACCACTCGGCTGATTCTTCTTCAATATGCCCTTCACCAACATGCAGTGTTTCCTTGATTGAATTAGCTCTCACACCAATATTTGCGTCTAGAGCCTTTACATTGAGGGCTATGTGAAAACGGCTGTGGCGCTGAAGTTTAATGTGAATGTGGAGTTGGTGGCATGTGAAACCCGCCTGTGGAGCATTCGTTTGTGTGGGATGCTCACCAAGCATCATTTCAGTCCTAGGCACTCAAAGGGCACTAAGCATAGAGTGTGAAAACTGAGTTTCCTTGAGAGCTGCTTGGAAGCATGATGGTGTGTGAAATTAGTGAGCCAAATGGAGTTGTTCTCCCACAAGAACCACTCGGCTGATCCTTCTTTTTCAATATGCCCTTCACCAACATGCAGTGTTTCCTTGATTGAAATAGTTCTCACACCAATATTTGCATGTAGAGCCTTTGCAATGAGGGCTATCTGAAAACGGCTGTGGCGCTGAAGTTGCCTGTGAATGTGGAGTTGGTGGCATGTGAAACCCGCATGTGGAGCATTCGTTTGGGTGGGATGCTCTGCCAGGTTCATTCCTAGATAATGCACTCAACGGGCGCTAAGCATAGAGTGTGAAAACAGTTTCCTTGAGAGCTGCTTGGAAGCCTGATGGTGTGTGAAGTTAGTGAGCCAAATGGAGTTGTTCTCCCACAAGAACCACTTGGCTGATTCTTCTTCAATATGCCCTTCACCAACATGCAGTGTTTCCTTGATTGAATTAGCTCTCACACCAATATTTGCGTCTAGAGCCTTTACATTGAGGGCTATGTGAAAACGGCTGTGGCGCTGAAGTTTCCTGTGAATGTGGAGTTGGTGGCATGTGAAACCCGCCTGTGGAGCATTCGTTTGTGTGGGATGCTCACCAAGCTTCATTTCAGTCCTAGGCACTCAAAGGGCACTAAGCATAGAGTGTGAAAACTGAGTTTCCTTGAGAGCTGCTTGGAAGCCTGATGGTGTGTGAAATTAGTGAGCCAAATGGAGTTGTTCTCCCACAAGAACCACTCGGCTGATCCTTCTTTTTCAATATGCCCTTCACCAACATGCAGTGTTTCCTTGATTGAAATAGTTCTCACACCAATATTTGCATGTAGAGCCTTTGCAATGAGGGCTATCTGAAAACGGCTGTGGCGCTGAAGTTGCCTGTGAATGTGGAGTTGGTGGCATGTGAAACCCGCATGTGGAGCATTCGTTTGTGTGGGATGCTCTGCCAGGTTCATTCCTAGATAATGCACTCAAAGGGCGCTAAGCATAGAGTGTGAAAACTGAGTTTCCTTGAGAGCTGCGTGGAAGCCTGATGGTGTGTGAAGTTAGTGAGCCAAATGGAGTTGTTCTCCCACAAGAACCACTCGGCTGATTCTTCTTCAATATGCCCTTCACCAACATGCAGTGTTTCCTTGATTGAATTAGCTCTCACACCAATATTTGCGTCTAGAGCCTTTGCATTGAGGGCTATCTGAAAACGGCTGTGGCAGTGAAGTTGCCTGTGAATGTGGAGTTGGTGGCATGTGAAACCCGCATGTGGAGCATTCGTTTGTGTGGGATGCTCTACCAGGCTCATTCCTAGATAATGCACTCAAAGGGCACTAAGCATACAGTGTGAAAACTGAGTTTCCTTGAGAGCTGCTTGGAAGCCTGATGGTGTGTGAGGTTAGTGAGCAAAATGGAGTTGTTCTCCCACAAGAACCACTCGGCTGATCCTTCTTCAATATGCTCTTCACCAACATGCAGTGTTTCCTTGATTGAATTAGCTCTCACACCAATATTTGCATCTAGAGCCTTTGCATTGAGGGCTATGTGAAAACGGCTGTGGCAGTGAAGTTGCCTGTGAATGTGGAGTTGGTGGCATGTGAAACCCGCATGTGGAGCATTCGTTTGTGTGGGATGCTCACCAAGCTTCATTTCAGTCCTAGGCACTCAAAGGGCACTAAGCATAGAGTGTGAAAACTGAGTTTCCTTGAGAGCTGCTTGGAAGCCTGATGGTGTGTGAAGTTAGTGAGCCAAATGGAGTTGTTCTCCCACAAGAACCACTCGGTTGATCCTTCTTCTTCAATATGCCCTTCACCAACATGCAGTGTTTCCTTGATTGAATTAGCTCTCACACCAATATTTGCGTCTAGAGCCTTTGCAATGAGGGCTATCTGAAAACGGCTGTGGCGCTGAAGTTGCCTGTGAATGTGAAGTTGGTGGCATGTGAAACCCGCATGTGGAGCATTCGTTTGTGTGGGATGCTCACCAAGCTTCATTTCAGTCCTAGGCACTCAAAGGGCACTAAGCATAGAGTGTGAAAACTGAGTTTCCTTGAGAGCTGATTGGAAGCCTGATGGTGTGTGAGGTTAGTGAGCCAAATGGAGTTGTTCTCCCACAAGAACCACTCGGCTGATCCTTCTTCAATATGCCCTTCACCAACATGCAGTGTTTCCTTGATTGAATTAGCTCTCACACCAATATTTGCATCTAGAGCCTTTGCATTGAGGGCTATCTGAAAACGGCTGTGGCAGTGAAGTTGCCTGTGAATGTGGAGTTGGTGGCATGTGAAACCCGCATGTGGAGCATTCGTTTGTGTGGGATGCTTTACCAGGCTCATTCCTAGATAATGCCCTGAAAGGGCACTAAGCATAGAGTGTGAAAACTGAGTTTCCTTGAGAGCTGCTTGGAAGCCTGATGGTGTGTGAAGTTAGTGAGCCAAATGGAGTTGTTCTCCCTCAAGAACCACTCGGCTGATCCTTCTTCTTCAATATGCCCTTCACCAGCATGCAGTGTTTCCTTGATTGAATTAGCTCTCACACCAATATTTGCGTCTAGAGCCTTTGCATTGAGGGCTATCTGAAAACGGCAGTGGCACTGAAGTTGCCTGTGAATGTGGAGTTGGTGGCATGTGAAACCCGCATGTGGAGCATTCGTTTGTGTGGGATGCTCTCCCAGGTGCATTCCTAGATAATGCACTCAAAGGGCACTAAGCATAGAGTGTGAAAACTGAGTTTCCTTGAGAGCTGCTTTGAAGCCTGATGGTGTGTGAAGTTAGTGAGCCAAATGGAGTTGTTCTCCCACAAGAACCACTTGGCTGATTCTTCTTCAATATGCCCTTCACCAACATGCAATGTTTCCTTGATTGAATTAGCTCTCACACCAATATTTGCGTCTAGAGCCTTTGCATTGAGGGCTATCTGAAAACGGCTGTGGCGCTGAAGTTGCCTGTGAATGTGGAGTTGGTGGCATGTGAAACCCGCATGTGCAGCATTCGTTTGTGTGGGATGCTCTACCAGGTTCATTCCAAGATAATGCACTCAAAGGGCACTAAGCATATAGTGTGAAAACTGAGTTTCCTTGAGAGCTGCTTGGAAGCCTGATGGTGTGTGAAGTTAGTGAGCCAAATGGAGTTGTTCTCCCACAAGAACCACTCGGCTGAGCCTTCTTCTTCAATATGCCCTTCACCAACATGCAGTGTTTCCTTGATTGAATTAGCTCTCACACCAATATTTGCGTCTAGAGCCTTTGCATTGAGAGCTATCTGAAAACGGCTGTGGCGCTGAAGTTGCCTGTGAATGTGGAATTGGTGGCATGTGAAACCCGCATGTGGAGCATTCGTTTGTGTTGGATGCTCACCAAGCTTCATTTCAGTCCTAGGCACTCAAAAGCACTAAGCATAGAGTGTGAAAACTGAGTTTCTTTGAGAGCTGCTTGGAAGCCTAATGGTGTGTGAGGTTAGTGAGCCAAATGGAGTTGTTCTCCCACAAGAACCACTCGGCTGATCCTTCTTCAATATGCCCTACACCAACATGAAGTGTTTCCTTGATTGAATTAGCTCTCACACCAATATTTGCGTCTAGAGCCTTTGCATTGAGAGCTATCTGAAAACGGCTGTGGCCCTGAAGTTGCCTGTGAATGTGGAGTTGGTGGCATGTGAAACCCGCATGTGGAGCATTCGTTTGTGTGGGATGCTCTGCCAGGTTCATTCCTAGATAATGCACTCAAAGGACACTAAGCATAGAGTGTGAAAACTGAGTTTCCTTGAGAGCTGCTTGGAAGCCTGATGGTGTGTGAAGTTAGTGAGCCAAATGGAGTTGTTCTCCCACAAGAACAACTCGGCTGATTCTTCTTCAATATGCCCTTCACCAACATGCAGTGTTTCCTTGATTGAATTAGCTCTCACACCAATATTTGTGTCTAGAGCCTTTGCATTGAGGGCTATCTGAAAACGGCTGTGGCGCTGAAGTTGCCTGTGAATGTGGAGTTGGTGGCATGTGAAACCCGCATGTGGAGCATTCGTTTGTGTGTGATGCTCACCAAGTTTCATTTAAGTCCTAGGCACTCAAAGAGCACTAAGCATAGAGTGTGAAAACTGAGTTTCCTTGAGAGCTGCTTGGAAGCCTGATGGTGTGTGAAGTTAGTGAGCCAAATGGAGTTGTTCTCCCACAAGAACCACTCGGCTGAT
Source organism: Ochotona princeps (assembly GCF_030435755.1). Taxonomy (NCBI): domain Eukaryota; kingdom Metazoa; phylum Chordata; class Mammalia; order Lagomorpha; family Ochotonidae; genus Ochotona; species Ochotona princeps. The sequence continues at coordinate 73,672 of NW_026698726.1, read as the reverse complement.
TCTTCTTGAATATGCCCTTCACCAACATGCAGTGTTTCCTTGATTGAATTAGCTCTCACACCAATATTTGCGTCTAGAGCCTTTACATTGAGGGCTATGTGAAAACGGCTGTGGCGCTGAAGTTGCCTGTGAATGTGGAGTTGGTGGCATGTGAAACCCGCATGTGGAGCATTCGTTTGTGTGGGATGCTCACCAAGCTTCATTTCAGTCCTAGGCACTCAAAGGGCACTAAGCATAGAGTGTGAAAACTGAGTTTCCTTGAGAGCTGCTTGGAAGCCTGATGGTGTGTGAAGTTAGTGAGCCAAATGGAGTTGTTCTCCCACAAGAACCACTCGGCTGATTCTTCTTCAATATGCCCTTCACCAACATGCAGTGTTTCCTTGATTGAATTAGCTCTCACACCAATATTTGCGTCTAGAGCCTTTGCATTGAGGGCTATCTGAAAACGGCTGTGGCGCTGAAGTTGCCTGTGAATGTGGAATTGGTGGCATGTGAAACCCGCATGTGGAGCATTCGTTTGTGTGGGATGCTCACCAAGCTTCATTTCAGTCCTAGGCACTCAAAGGGCACTAAGCATAGAGTGTGAAAACTGAGTTTCTTTGAGAGCTGCTTGGAAGCCTAATGGTGTGTGAGGTTAGTGAGTCAAATGGAGTTGTTCTCCCACAAGAACCACTCGGCTGATCCTTCTTCAATATGCCCTACACCAACATGAAGTGTTTCCTTGATTGAATTAGCTCTCACACCAATATTTGCGTCTAGAGCCTTTGCATTGAGAGCTATCTGAAAACGGCTGTGGCGCTGAAGTTGCCTGTGAATGTGGAGTTGGTGGCATGTGAAACCCGCATGTGGAGCATTCGTTTGTGTGGGATGCTCTGCCAGGTTCATTCCTAGATAATGCACTCAAAGGACACTAAGCATAGAGTGTGAAAACTGAGTTTCCTTGAGAGCTGCTTGGAAGCCTGATGGTGTGTGAAGTTAGTGAGCCAAATGGAGTTGTTCTCCCACAAGAACAACTCGGCTGATTCTTCTTCAATATGCCCTTCACCAACATGCAGTGTTTCCTTGATTGAATTAGCTCTCACACCAATATTTGTGTCTAGAGCCTTTGCATTGAGGGCTATCTGAAAACGGCTGTGGCGCTGAAGTTGCCTGTGAATGTGGAGTTGGTGGCATGTGAAACCCGCATGTGGAGCATTCGTTTGTGTGTGATGCTCACCAAGTTTCATTTAAGTCCTAGGCACTCAAAGAGCACTAAGCATAGAGTGTGAAAACTGAGTTTCCTTGAGAGCTGCTTGGAAGCCTGATGGTGTGTGAAGTTAGTGAGCCAAATGGAGTTGTTCTCCCACAAGAACCACTCGGCTGATTCTTCTTCAATATGCCCTTCACCAACATGCAGTGTTTCCTTGATTGAATTAGCTCTCACACCAATATTTGCGTCTAGAGCCTTTACATTGAGGGCTATGTGAAAACGGCTGTGGCGCTGAAGTTTCCTGTGAATGTGGAGTTGGTGGCATGTGAAACCCGCATGTGGAGCATTCGTTTGTGTGGGATGCTCACCAAGCTTCATTTCAGTCCTAGGCACTCAAAGGGCACTAAGCATAGAGTGTGAAAACTGAGTTTCCTTGAGAGCTGCTTGGAAGCCTGATGGTGTGTGAAATTAGTGAGCCAAATGGAGTTGTTCTCCCACAAGAACCACTCGGCTGATCCTTCTTTTTCAATATGCCCTTCACCAACATGCAGTGTTTCCTTGATTGAAATAGTTCTCACACCAATATTTGCATGTAGAGCCTTTGCAATGAGGGCTATCTGAAAACGGCTGTGGCGCTGAAGTTGCCTGTGAATGTGGAGTTGGTGGCATGTGAAACCCGCATGTGGAGCATTCGTTTGTGTGGGATGCTCTGCCAGGTTCATTCCTAGATAATGCACTCAAAGGGCGCTAAGCATAGAGTGTGAAAACTGAGTTTCCTTGAGAGCTGCGTGGAAGCCTGATGGTGTGTGAAGTTAGTGAGCCAAATGGAGTTGTTCTCCCACAAGAACCACTCGGCTGATCCTTCTTCTTCAATATGCCCTTCACCAACATGCAGTGTTTCCTTGATTGAATTAGCTCTCACACCAATATTTGCGTCTAGAGCCTTTGCATTGAGGGCTATCTGAAAACGGCTGTGGCGCTGAAGTTGTCTGTGAATGTGGAGTTGGTGGCATGTGAAACCCGCATGTGGGCATTCGTTTGTGTGGGATGCTCTGCCAGGTTCATTCCTAGATAATGCACTCAAAGGGCACTAAGCATAGAGTGTGAAAACTGAGTTTCCTTGAGAGCTGCGTGGAAGCCTGATGGTGTGTGAAGTTAGTGAGCCAAATGGAGTTGTTCTCCATCAAGAACCACTCGGCTGATTCTTCTTCAATATGCCCTTCACCAACATGCAGTGTTTCCTTGATTGAATTAGCTCTCACACCAATATTTGCGTCGAGAGGCTTTGCATTGAGGGCTATCTGAAAACGGCTGTGGCGCTGAAGTTGCCTGTGAATGTGGAGTTGGTGGCATGTGAAACCCGCATGTGGAGCATTCGTTTGTGTGGGATGCTCTACCAGGTTCATTCCTAGATAATGCACTCAAAGGGCACTAAGCATAGAGTGTGAAAACTGAGTTTCCTTGAGAGCTGCTTGGAAGCCTGATGGTGTGTGAAATTAGTGAGCCAAATGGAGTTGTTCTCCCACAAGAACCACTCGGCTGATCCTTCTTCAATATGCCCTTCACCAACATGCAGTGTTTCCTTGATTGAATTAGCTCTCACACCAATATTTGTGTCTAGAGCCTTTGCATTGAGGGCTATCTGAAAACGGCTGTGGCGCTGAAGTTGCCTGTGAATGTGGAGTTGGTGGCATGTGAAACCCGCATGTGGAGCATTCGTTTGTGTGTGATGCTCACCAAGTTTCATTTAAGTCCTAGGCACTCAAAGAGCACTAAGCATAGAGTGTGAAAACTGAGTTTCCTTGAGAGCTGCTTTGAAGCCTGATGGTTTGTGAAGATAGTGAGCCAAATGGAGTTGTTCTCCCACAAGAACCACTCGGCTGATTCTTCTTCAATATGCCCTTCACCAACATGCAGTGTTTCCTTGATTGAATTAGCTCTCACACCAATATTTGCGTCTAGAGCCTTTACATTGAGGGCTATGTGAAAACGGCTGTGGCGCTGAAGTTTCCTGTGAATGTGGAGTTGGTGGCATGTGAAACCCGCCTGTGGAGCATTCGTTTGTGTGGGATGCTCACCAAGCTTCATTTCAGTCCAAGGCACTCAAAGGGCACTAAGCATAGAGTGTGAAAACTGAGTTTCCTTGAGAGCTGCTTGGAAGCCTGATGGTGTGTGAGGTTAGTGAGCAAAATGGAGTTGTTCTCCCACAAGAACCACTCGGCTGATCCTTCTTCAATATGCCCTACACCAACATGAAGTGTTTCCTTGATTGAATTAGCTCTCACACCAATATTTGCGTCTAGAGCCTTTGCATTGAGAGCTATCTGAAAACGGCTGTGGCGCTGAAGTTGCCTGTGAATGTGGAGTTGGTGGCATGTGAAACCCGCATGTGGAGCATTCGTTTGTGTGGGATGCTCTGCCAGGTTCATTCCTAGATAATGCACTCAAAGGGCACTAAGCATAGAGTGTGAAAACTGAGTTTCCTTGAGAGCTGCTTGGAAGCCTGATGGTGTGTGAAGTTAGTGAGCCAAATGGAGTTTTTCTCCCACAAGAACCACTCGGCTGATTCTTCTTCAATATGCCCTTCACCAACATGCAGTGTTTCCTTGATTGAATTAGCTCTCACAACAATATTTGTGTCTAGAGCCTTTGCATTGAGGGCTATCTGACAACGGCTGTGGCGCTGAAGTTGCCTGTGAATGTGGAGTTGGTGGCATGTGAAACCCGCATGTGGAGCATTCGTTTGTGTGGGATGCTCACCAAGTTTCATTTAAGTCCTAGGCACTCAAAGAGCACTAAGCATAGAGTGTGAAAACTGAGTTTCCTTGAGAGCTGCTTGGAAGCCTGATGGTGTGTGAAGTTAGTGAGCCAAATGGAGTTGTTCTCCCACAAGAACCACTCGGCTGATCCTTCTTCAATATGCCCTTCACCAACATGCAGTGTTTCCTTGATTGAAATAGTTCTCACACCAATATTTGCGTCTAGAGCCTTTGCATTGAGGGCTATCTGAAAACGGCTGTGGCGCTGAAGTTGCCTGTGAATGTTTAGTTGGTGGCATGTCAAACCCGCATGTGGAGCATTCGTTTGTGTGGGATGCTCTACCAGGTTCATTCCTAGATAATGCACTCAAAGGGCACTAAGCATAGAGTGTGAAAACTGAGTTTCCTTGAGAGCTGCTTGGAAGCCTGATGGTGTGTGAAGTTAGTGAGCCAAATGAAGTTGTTCTCCCACAAGAACCACTCGGCTCGAGACTGAAAAAGATGACCGACTGCAGAGAGCTGGTGTAGGGTGGAGTAGGGAAGGAGGGGAGCCGATCCAGCAGAGAAACAGGCCGGGAGGCGCGAAACTGTAGGGAGAAGAGCGAGAAGGTCACTGGAGTTCACTAAAGCAAGAAGATCTACACAGCGTGAAGGAACAGCCGCAAAAAGTAGGAAAGAAAATACAGCACGCCACGAGAAACCTGGTGAGTCACGATCCCAGGCAGGGGGAAGGCGGCAGAGGCTCAACCGCCCCAGGGAAAACAGAGGCGGCTGGAAGGATAGGCGCCCACACTGACAGGGGCACCAGTCCCCTGGAAGGCAGGAGCCCCCAGAGGAGGCTACTGGACTGATCATTGGGTGCATTATCCCTGCAGAAGTGGAGGAATAGCTGGGGAGATTTCCCAGAGGCTTGCCTACCCGCTGCTCAGCGGCTGAGGGAGAGTGCAGAGGGAACAGGAGCAGCGCTGTGGGACTGGGGCTCAGAGATCCCCATATCGGCTCCGAGCTGTGGACTGGCTGCGGGAGAGTCAGTGGATCCTGTTGCTGGACTCGTCCTGAGCCCCAGAGGCTGGGCAACGCTCGACAGGGCCTCACGTCCTGGGCAGAGGAGCAAACTAGTTGGGGCACGTCTCACCTAAAGGGCTCTGTGCCTCTCAGAGATCCGCTTCCATCCCTGAGAGAGTGCAGCTGAGGAAGTGGCTTCTTCAGGGCGGAGTCCCCAGCTGGGCTCAGCTAGAGAGGCCAGACCGGAGCGGGCTCAGCTGAACTGGCCGGACAGTTTTTCCCAGCAGGAGCCCGCTCGGAAAGACCTGCCTGTGGTGTTGCAGCCCTCAGTGGAGCAGCGCTTCCGAGTTTGGCACTGGGGCCGCGGAGATTTCCAACCCAGCACAGGCCGGGGTTGGGGATTTTAGGCTCCGAGCAGCAGGAGCCCTTGCTGTGCTAACCTCAAGCCCTGAAGGAGAGTCTCGGCTCAGCACTGAGGCAGAGACCCCCGCTGTATTAGCCTTGTGACCCAAAGCCCAGGCGCGGCTCGGCAGAGTGAATCTGTAGGGCACCGCCTTTGAGAGGTAGCCACAGGGGAAGGGGCCTGGCACTAGGGCTGGCCCACAAAGCCTCCTGACCCAACTCGGGGCTGTGATCTACAGACCCTGAAAGCAGCTGGTGACTCAGGCAGTAAGCCCTGCTGGGCTCAGCCGGAGACCCCAAACCAGAGCCGGCTCAGCTGAATCACCGCTAAAATCTCAAAACAACAAGAAGTAAAAACACAATGAGGAGAAGTATCAGAAAAAGCAATGACCCAGAGGAAAGATCAAGCACTCCCTCCCAATACAACCAAAAACTAATCCCAATATCTGAGATGCAAGATGAAGACATAGAGGAACTATCAGATAAGGACTTTAAGAAGCTAATGATGAAATTCGTCAGAGAGAGTGAAAAGCGCTGGGAAGAGTCTAAGGCATTCGAAAACCATATCACTGCAGAAATAAATCAAGTCAAAAAGGGAATCCTCGATATAGAGAACAAAATTGAAAGCCTAACCAACAGAATGAACACAGCAGAAGACAGAATATCAGAATTGGAAGACAATCAGAATGAAAGGCAGCAGCTCATCAAACAGTTGGAGACAAATCTAGAGAAAGCCAATAGGTCCATACAGGAAATGAAAGACAACCTCAAAAAATCAAATATTAGAATAATAGGCCTTCCCGAAGGAGTGGAAAAGGAGACAGGCTTGCAACGAGTGCTCAATGAGATAATACAGGAGAACTTCCAGAATACTGGAAATATAAATCTAGCACAAATCCAGGAAGGACAAAGAACCCCCAGTAGATACGACCCAAACAAATCGTCTCCCAGACATGTGGTCCTCAAGCTACCTTCAAGTGAATACAAGGAAACCATTCTAAGACAAGTAAGAAAAAAGGATAAGATTACTTTCAGGGGAAGGGAAATCAGGATCACAGCCGACCTATCAGAAGAAACGCTCCAAGCAAGGAGAGAATGGGGTAAAACCTATCAAATCCTGAAACAAAACAACTGCCAACCAAGAATAATGTACCCAGCAAAGCTCTCGTTTATATTTGAGAATGAAATCAAATACTTCAACAGTAAAGAGAAACTCGAAGAATACATCAACACGAAACCAGCTCTGGAAAATCTCCTCAGGAAGGTGCTAAACCCAGAAAGAAAAAATACAAACCAAAATCAAAGATGGCAAATGGGAAGACCTCCCCACTAAAATCCATACAAGAAAAGTCAACCAATCAAAAACTCTAATAGTCGCAAATACACACTTGCACACTTACACTCATGGCAGCCCCAAACCAATTCCTCTCAATATTATCACTAAACACAAATGGCTTAAACTCCCCTATCAAAAGGCATAGATTAACGGAATGGATCATCAAACAGCACCCAACTATATGTTGCCTACAAGAGACACATCTAACCAGAAAATCCTGTAAGAAATTTAAAGTGAAAGGATGGAAAAAGACATTTCATGCCAATGGACGAGAAAAAAAGGCTGGCGTAGCTGTTCTAATCTCAGATGACCTAGACTTCAAGCTGACAGACATCAAAAAGGACAGAGAAGGACATTATATATTGGTGAAGGGACTGATCCATCAAGAAGTAATTACAATCGTGAACATATATGCACCTAATTCCAATGCGCCTAGCTTCGTGAAGCAACTACTTACAGACTTAAGGGGAGACATAGATACACACACAATAATAGTGGGCGATCTTAACACCCCGCTAACAACTATAGACAGATCAACAAAACAAAAACTCAACAAAGAAACAACAGAGCTCGTACAAACATTAGAACAACTGGACTTGGTAGACATTTATAGAATTTTTTATCCTAAGACCACAGATTATACATTTTTTTCAGCAGTACATGGCACCTTCTCCAGGATCGACCACATGATAGGACACAAAGCAAATCTAAATATCTTCAAAAAGATAGAAATCATACCATGTACCCTCTCAGACCACCACGGAATGAAACTGGAAATCAGCAATTCAAAATGCCCAAGGAAATATAGAAACTCTTGGAGGTTGAACAATATGCTATTGAACGAACAATGGGTCAGGGAAGAAATTAAAGATGAGATCAAAAAATTTATGGAAACCAATGAAAACTCTGATACAACATTCCAAAACTTGTGGGACACTGCCAAAGCAGTGCTACGGGGTAAACTCATCGCAATTGGAGCTCATGTCAAGGCCCAAGAGAGGCGCCAAATACAGGAACTAACCACACACCTCCAGGAATTGGAAAAGCAGCAGCAGATGAGCCCCACACAGAATAGGAAACAAGAAATCATCAAAACAAGGGAGGAAATCAACCAGATAGAAATAAAAAAAAACATACACAAAATCAACAAATCAAAAAGCTGGTTTTTTGAAAAGATAAACAAAATAGACACACCGCTGGCCCGACTGACAAAGAAAAAACAAGAGAAAGCAAGAATTAACAGCATCAAAGATGAAAAAGGCAACATAACGACAGACATTACAACCATTAAGAACATAATCAGAAATTACTACAAAGCACTGTACTCCAACAAATCAGAAGACCACCAAGAAATGGAAAAGTTCTTAGACTCACACAACCTGCCAAAACTTAACCCAGAGGCAACAATCAACCTGAACAAACCCATAACTGAAGCAGAGATTGAATCGGTGATTAAAGACCTCCCAACAAAGAAAAGCCCAGGCCCAGACGGCTTCACTCCAGAATTCTACAAAACATTCCGAACAGAACTAACCCCAATCCTCTACAAACTCTTCAAAACAATAGAAAAGGAAGCAACCCTTCCAAACTCATTCTATGAAGCCAACATTACCTTAATCCCAAAACCGGGCAGAGATCCTACAGAGAAGGAAAACTACAGACCTATCTCTTTGATGAACATTGATGCTAAGATTCTCAACAAAATCCTAGCCAACAGAATTCAAAAACACATCAGACAGATCATTCATCCAGATCAAGTAGGATTCATCCCTGGAATGCAGGGATGGTTCAACATTCGGAAATCCATAAATGTGATACACCACATCCAAAAACTGAAAAACAAGAATCACATGATAGTATCAATAGATGCAGAAAAAGCTTTCGACAAAATCCAGCACAACTTCCTGCTAAAGACACTAACCAAGGTAGGCATAGATGGAAAAATCCACAACTTAATCAAAGCAATATATGCAAAACCCAATGCCAGCATCATACTGAATGGAGAAAAACTGGAACCCTTCCCACTGAGATCTGGAACAAGACAGGGATGTCCGCTTTCTCCGCTGCTATTCAACATAGTTCTAGAGGTACTCGCTGAGGCCATAAGACAAGAAAAAGAAATCAGAGGAATCCAAATGGGAAATGAAGAAGTCAAACTTTCACTATATGCAGATGACATGATTCTTTATATGGAAGAGCCAAAAGGCTCAACACAGAGACTACTAGAACTTATACGAGAGTTCGGTAGAGTGGCAGGGTACAAAATCAATGAACAAAAATCAACAGCCATAGTGTATGCTAACAGCCCCAAGTTGGAAAAAGATCTAACCAGCAAGATACCATTCAAAGTAACAAAGGAAAGCATGAAGTATCTGGGAATTAACCTAACCAAAAATGTTGGAGACCTATTTGAGGAAAACTACAAACTACTTAAAAAAGAAATTGAACAAGATCTAGAAAGATGGAGTAACATCCCATGCTCCTGGATAGGTAAAATCAATATCATTAAAATGTCTATACTGCCAAAGGCAATATATACATTCAACGCAATCCCAATCAAATTGCCCAAAACATTCTTCACAGATCTGGAAACAATGATTCAAAGGTTCATCTGGAAACACAAAAAACCACGAATAGCTAGAACCATTCTCAAGAACAGGAAGTTAGCAGGGGGAATCACAGTCCCAGACCTCTGGACATACTATAGGGCAGTGGTTATCAAAACAGCCTGGTACTGGCAAAAAAATAGAGAAGAAGATCAATGGAGCAGAATAGAAACACCAGATGGGAACCCACACAAATACAGCCAAATAATCTTTGACAAAAAGACAAACGACAACCCAGGCAAATGGGAAGGTCTGTTCAATAAATGCTGTTGGGACAACTGGTTGATAGCCTGCAGAAACAAAAAGATAGACCCACATCTTTCACCATATACTAAGATCAAATCCAAATGGATAAAAGATTTAAACCTACATCCAGAAACCTTCAAACTTTTGGAAGAAAATGTTGGAAACACACTGGAACACTTAGGGGTAGGCCCTCACTTCCTAAAAAAGACTCCAAATGCAGTAGAAATCAAGACCAAAATAAACAAGTGGGACCTCATCAAACTAAGAAGCTTCTGTACAGCTAGAGAAACAATCAACAAAGTAAAAAGGCAACCCACAGAATGGGAGAAGATCTTCGCACACGACTTAGGTGATAGAGGGCTGATCTCCAGAATATACAAAGAGCTACAAAACGACCAAAATGTCAAAACAAACAAGCCACTCAAGAAATGGGCACGGGAAATGGGCAAACACTTCACAAAGGAACAAACCCAAAAGGCAAATAAACATATGAAAAAATGCTCAAGTTCCCTGGCAATAAGGGAAATCCAAATTAAAACATCAATGAGGTACCACCTAACGCCAGTAAGACTGGCCCACATGAATAAAAGCACCAACAACACTTGTTGGCAAGGTTGCGGGGAAAAGGGAACCCTACTCCACTGCTGGTGGGGCTGCAGGCTGGTACAGCCTCTATGGAAATCAGTATGGAGAACATTCAAACAACTCAAATACAACATACCGTGTGACCCAGCAATAGCACTCCTAGGAATATATCCAGAACACTTGTTTTATGAGAAACCAACATGCACTCCTATGTTCATAGCAGCACAATCAGTAATTGCAAAAACATGGAAGCAGCCAAAATGCCCATCAACAGAGGATTGGATAAGAAAGCTATGGTTCATCTACTCCATGGAATACTACTCAGCTATTAAAAAAAACAAAATGCAGTTCTTTGTAGCCAAATGGGCCAAACTGGAAACCATAATGCTAAGGGAAATGAGCCAATCCCAAAAGGTTAAATACCACATGTTTGCCTTAATTTGATATGATGTTATGTATAACAAGTTATGTTATGAATGTTATATGTTGTGTATAAACCAAAATTGAAATGTCAATGAGGTGGTCACAGAAGGTGGATAAGAAACCGCATTTACTTTTACCATATTGGTTACTCATTACTATGTCAATTAATTCCATAATGATGTAAATTTTTGCTGATGGTATGTTGGAGCTTTTAATTGATCGGGATGATACTCTGCTGGCTCTGTCTTCAGACCAGAGAGGGTATACCTAAGAAGCCGTTGAACTTGACTAGACAATAAGATGCTGGACTCTATGTTTGGTATACGCTTGCAATGGGGAAATCTCAACTGAACTTGAACTGTGGTTATGGAACAAGGTGGAGGAATCCACCATGGTGGGAGGGTTTGGGGAGGGGTGGGGAGAATCCCAGTACCTATGAAACTGTGTCACATAATACAATGTAATTAATGAATTTAAAATAAAATTAAAAAAAAAGTTAAAAAAAAAAAAGAACCACTCGGCTGATTCTTCTTCAATATGCCCTTCACCAACATGCAGTGTTTCCTTGATTGAATTAGCTCTCACACCAATATTTGAGTCTAGAGCCTTAGCACTGAGAGCTATCTGAAAACGGCTGTGGCGCTGAAGTTGCCTGTGAATGTGGAGTTGGTGGCATGTGAAACCCGCATGTGGAGCATTCGTTTGTGTGGGATGCTCTGCCAGGTTCATTCCTAGATAATGCACACAAAGGGCACTAAGCATAGAGTGTGGCAACTGAGTTTCCTTGAGAGCTGCTTGGAAGCCTGATGGTGTGTGAAGTTAGTGAGCCAAATGGAGTTGTTTTCCCACAAGAACCACTCGGCTGATCCTTCTTCAATATGCCCTTCACCAACATGCAGTGTTTCCTTGATTGAATTAGCTCTCACACCAATATTTGCGTCTAGAGCTTTTGCATTGAGGGCTATCTGAAAACGGCTGTGGCGCTGAAGTTGCCTGTGAATGTGGAGTTGGTGGCATGTGAAACCCGCATGTGGAGCATTCGTTTGTGTGGGATGCTCACCAAGCTTCATTTCAGTCAAAGGCTCTCAAAGAGCACTAAGCATAGAGTGTGAAAACTGAGTTTCCTTGAGAGCTGCTTGGAAGCCTGATGGTGTGTGAAGTTAGTGAGCCAAATGGAGTTGTTCTCCCACAAGAACCACTCGGCTGATTCTTCTTCAATATGCCCTTCACCAACATGCAGTGTTTCCTTGATTGAATTAGCTCTCACACCAATATTTGCGTCTAGAGCCTTTGCATTGAGGGCTATCTGAAAACGGCTGTGGCGCTGAAGTTGCCTGTGAATGTGGAGTTGGTGGCATGTGAAACCCGCATGTGGAGCATTCGTTTGTGTGGGATGCTCACCAAGCTTCATTTCAGTCCTAGGCACTCAAAGAGCACTAAGCATAGAGTGTGAAAACTGAGTTTCCTTGAGAGCTGCTTGGAAGCCTGATGGTGTGTGAAGTTAGTGAGCCAAATGGAGTTGTTCTCCCACAAGAACCACTCGGCTGATTCTTCTTCAATATGCCCTTCACCAACATGCAGGGTTTCCTTGATTGAATTAGCTCTCACACCAATATTTGCGTCTAGAGCCTTTGCATTGAGAGCTATCTGAAAACGGCTGTGGCGCTGAAGTTGCCTGTGAATGTGGAGTTGGTGGCATGTGAAACCCGCATGTGGAGCATTCGTTTGTGTGGGATGCTCTGCCAGGTTCATTCCTAGATAATGCACTCAAAGGGCACTAAGCATAGAGTGTGAAAACTGAGTTTCCTTGAGAGCTGCTTGGAAGCCTGATGGTGTGTGAAATTAGTGAGCCAAATGGAGTTGTTCTCCCACAAGAACCACTCGGCTGATCCTTCTTCAATATGCCCTTCACCAACATGCAGTGTTTCCTTGATTGAAATAGTTCTCACACCAATATTTGCATGTAGAGCCTTTGCAATGAGGGCTATCTGAAAACGGCTGTGGCGCTGAAGTTGCTGTGAATGTGGAGTTGGTGGCATGTGAAACCCGCATGTGGAGCATTCGTTTGTGTGGGATGCTCACCAAGCTTCATTTCAGTCAAAGGCTCTCAAAGAGCACTAAGCATAGAGTGTGAAAACTGAGTTTCCTTGAGAGCTGCTTGGAAGCCTGATGGTGTGTGAAGTTAGTGAGCCAAATGGAGTTGTTCTCCCATAAGAACCACTCGGCTGATTCTTCTTCAATATGCCCTTCACCAGCATGCAGTGTTTCCTTGATTGAATTAGCTCTCACACCAATATTTGCGTCTAGAGCCTTTGCATTGAGGACTATCTGAAAACGGCTGTGGCGCTGAAGTTGCCTGTGAATGTGGAGTTGGTGGCATGTGAAACCCGGATGTGGAGCATTCGTTTGTGTGGGATGCTCACCAAGCTTCATTTCAGTCCTAGGCACTCAAAGGGCTCTAAGCATAGAGTGTGAAAACTGAGTTTCCTTGAGAGCTGCTTGGAAGCCTGATGGTGTGTGAAGTTAGTGAGCCAAATGGAGTTGTTCTCCCACAAGAACCACTCGGCTGATCCTTCTTCAATATGCCCTTCACCAACATGCAGTGTTTCCTTGATTGAATTAGCTCTCACACCAATATTTGAGTCTAGAGCCTTTGCATTGAGAGCTATCTGAAAACGGCTGTGGCGCTGAAGTTGCCTGTGAATGTGGAGTTGGTGGCATGTGAAACCCGCATGTGGAGCATTCGTTTGTGTGGGATGCTCTGCCAGGTTCATTCCTAGATAATGCACTCAAAGGGCACTAAGCATAGAGTGTGAAAACTGAGTTTCCTTGAGAGCTGCTTGGAAGCCTGATGGTGTGTGAAGTTAGTGAGCCAAATGGAGTTGTTCTCCCACAAGAACCACTCGGCTGATTCTTCTTCAATATGCCCTTCACCAACATGCAGTGTTTCCTTGATTGAATTAGCTCTCACACCAATATTTGCGTCTAGAGCCTTTGCATTGAGGGCTATCTGAAAACGGCTGTGGCGCTGAAGTTGCCTGTGAATGTGGAGTTGGTGGCATGTGAAACCCGCATGTGGAGCATTCGTTTGTGTGGGATGCTCACCAAGCTTCATTTCAGTCCTAGGCACTGAAAGAGCTCTAAGCATAGAGTGTGAAAACTGAGTTTCCTTGAGAGCTGCTTGGAAGCCTGATGGTGTGTGAAGTTAGTGAGCCAAATGGAGTTGTTCTCCCACAAGAACCACTCGGCTGATTCTTCTTCAATATGCCCTTCACCAACATGCAGTGTTTCCTTGATTGAATTAGCTCTCACACCAATATTTGCGTCTAGAGCCTTTGCATTGAGGGCTATCTGAAAACGGCTGTGGCGCTGAAGTTGCCTGTGAATGTGGAGTTGGTGGCATGTGAAACCCGCATGTGGAGCATTCGTTTGTGTGGGATGCTCACCAAGCTTCATTTCAGTCCTAGGCACTCAACGGGCACTAAGCATAGAGTGTGAAAACTGAGTTTCCTTGAGAGCTGCTTGGAAGCCTGATTGTGTGACATTAGTGAGCCAAATGGAGTTGTTCTCCCACAAGAACCACTCAGCTGATTCTTCTTCAATATGCCCTTCACCAACATGCAGTGTTTCGTTGATTGAAATAGTTCTCACACCAATATTTGCGTCTAGAGCCTTTGCAATGAGGGCTATCTGAAAACGGCTGTGGCGCTGAAGTTGCCTGTGAATGTGGAGTTGGTGGCATGTGAAACCCGCATGTGGAGCATTCGTTTGTGTGGGATGCTCACCAATCTTCATTTCAGTCCTAGGCACTCAAAGAGCACTAAGCATAGAGTGTGAAAACTGAGTTTCCTTGAGAGCTGCTTGGAAGCCTGATGGTGTGTGAAGTTAGTGAGCCAAATGGAGTTGTTCTCCCACAAGAACCACTCGGCTGATTCTTCTTCAATATGCCCTTCACCAACATGCAGTGTTTCCTTGATTGAATTAGCTCTCACACAAATATTTGCGTCTAGAGCCTTTGCATTGAGGGCTATCTGAAAACGGCTGTGGCGCTGAAGTTGCCTGTGAATGTGGAGTTGGTGGCATGTGAAACCCGCATGTGGAGCATTCGTTTGTGTGGGATGCTCTCCCAGGTTCATTCCTAGATAATGCACTCAAAGGGCACTAAGCATAGAGTGTGAAAACTGAGTTTCCTTGAGAGCTGCTTGGAAGCCTGATGGTGTGTGAGGTTAGTGAGCCAAATGGAGTTGTTCTCCCACAAGAACCACTCGGCTGATTCTTCTTCAATATGCCCTTCACCAACATGCAGTGTTTCCTTGATTGAATTAGCTCTCACACCAATATTTGCATCTAGAGCCTTTACATTGAGAGCTATCTGAAAACGGCTGTGGCGCTGAAGTTGCCTGTGAATGTGGAGTTGGTGGCATGTGAAACCCGCATGTGGAGCATTCGTTTGTGTGGGATGCTCACCAAGCTTCATTTCAGTAGTAGGCACTCAAAGGGCACTAAGCATAGAGTGTGAAAACTGAGTTTCCTTGAGAGCTGCTTGGAAGCCTGATGGTGTGTGAAATTAGTGAGCCAAATGGAGTTGTTCTCCCACAAGAACCACTCGGCTGATCCTTCTTCAATATGCCCTTCACCAACATGCAGTGTTTCCTTGATTGAAATAATTCTCACACCAGTATTTGCATGTAGAGCCTTTGCATTGAGGGCTATCTGAAAACGGCTGTGGCGCTGAAGTTGCCTGTGAATGTGGAGTTGGTGGCATGTGAAACCCGCATGTGGAGCATTCGTTTGTGTGGGATGCTCACCAAGCTTCATTTCAGTCCTAGGCACTCAAAGAGCACTAAGCATAGAGTGTGAAAACTGAGTTTCCTTGAGAGCTGCTTGGAAGCCTGATGGTGTGTGAAGTTAGTGAGCCAAATGGAGTTGTTCTCCCACAAGAACCACTCGGCTGATTCTTCTTCAATATGCCCTTCACCAACATGCAGTGTTTCCTTGATTGAATTAGCTCTCACACCAATATTTGAGTCTAGAGCCTTAGCACTGAGAGCTATCTGAAAACGGCTGTGGCGCTGAAGTTGCCTGTGAATGTGGAGTTGGTGGCATGTGAAACCCGCATGTGGAGCATTCGTTTGTGTGGGATGCTCTGCCAGGTTCATTCCTAGATAATGCACACAAAGGGCACTAAGCATAGAGTGTGGCAACTGAGTTTCCTTGAGAGCTGCTTGGAAGCCTGATGGTGTGTGAAGTTAGTGAGCCAAATGGAGTTGTTCTCCCACAAGAACCACTCGGCTGATCCTTCTTCAATATGCCCTTCACCAACATGCAGTGTTTCCTTGATTGAATTAGCTCTCACACCAATATTTGCGTCTAGAGCTTTTGCATTGAGGGCTATCTGAAAACGGCTGTGGCGCTGAAGTTGCCTGTGAATGTGGAGTTGGTGGCATGTGAAACCCGCATGTGGAGCATTCGTTTGTGTGGGATGCTCACCAAGCTTCATTTCAGTCAAAGGCTCTCAAAGAGCACTAAGCATAGAGTGTGAAAACTGAGTTTCCTTGAGAGCTGCTTGGAAGCCTGATGGTGTGTGAAGTTAGTGAGCCAAATGGAGTTGTTCTCCCACAAGAACCACTCGGCTGATTCTTCTTCAATATGCCCTTCACCAACATGCAGTGTTTCCTTGATTGAATTAGCTCTCACACCAATATTTGCGTCTAGAGCCTTTGCATTGAGGGCTATCTGAAAACGGCTGTGGCGCTGAAGTTGCCTGTGAATGTGGAGTTGGTGGCATGTGAAACCCGCATGTGGAGCATTCGTTTGTGTGGGATGCTCACCAAGCTTCATTTCAGTCCTAGGCACTCAAAGAGCACTAAGCATAGAGTGTGAAAACTGAGTTTCCTTGAGAGCTGCTTGGAAGCCTGATGGTGTGTGAAGTTAGTGAGCCAAATGAAGTTGTTCTCCCACAAGAACCACTCGGCTGATTCTTCTTCAATATGCCCTTCACCAACATGCAGGGTTTCCTTGATTGAATTAGCTCTCACACCAATATTTGCGTCTAGAGCCTTTGCATTGAGAGCTATCTGAAAACGGCTGTGGCGCTGAAGTTGCCTGTGAATGTGGAGTTGGTGGCATGTGAAACCCGCATGTGGAGCATTCGTTTGTGTGGGATGCTCTGCCAGGTTCATTCCTAGATAATGCACTCAAAGGGCACTAAGCATAGAGTGTGAAAACTGAGTTTCCTTGAGAGCTGCTTGGAAGCCTGATGGTGTGTGAAATTAGTGAGCCAAATGGAGTTGTTCTCCCACAAGAACCACTCGGCTGATCCTTCTTCAATATGCCCTTCACCAACATGCAGTGTTTCCTTGATTGAAATAGTTCTCACACCAATATTTGCATCTAGAGCCTTTGCAATGAGGGCTATCTGAAAACGGCTGTGGCGCTGAAGTTGCTGTGAATGTGGAGTTGGTGGCATGTGAAACCCGCATGTGGAGCATTCGTTTGTGTGGGATGCTCACCAAGCTTCATTTCAGTCAAAGGCTCTCAAAGAGCACTAAGCATAGAGTGTGAAAACTGAGTTTCCTTGAGAGCTGCTTGGAAGCCTGATGGTGTGTGAAGTTAGTGAGCCAAATGGAGTTGTTCTCCCATAAGAACCACTCGGCTGATTCTTCTTCGATATGCCCTTCACCAGCATGCAGTGTTTCCTTGATTGAATTAGCTCTCACACCAATATTTGCGTCTAGAGCCTTTGCATTGAGGACTATCTGAAAACGGCTGTGGCGCTGAAGTTGCCTGTGAATGTGGAGTTGGTGGCATGTGAAACCCGGATGTGGAGCATTCGTTTGTGTGGGATGCTCACCAAGCTTCATTTCAGTCCTAGGCACTCAAAGGGCTCTAAGCATAGATTGTGAAAACTGAGTTTCCTTGAGAGCTGCTTGGAAGCCTGATGGTGTGTGAAGTTAGTGAGCCAAATGGAGTTGTTCTCCCACAAGAACCACTCGGCTGATCCTTCTTCAATATGCCCTTCACCAACATGCAGTGTTTCCTTGATTGAATTAGCTCTCACACCAATATTTGAGTCTAGAGCCTTTGCATTGAGAGCTATCTGAAAACGGCTGTGGCGCTGAAGTTGCCTGTGAATGTGGAGTTGGTGGCATGTGAAACCCGCATGTGGAGCATTCGTTTGTGTGGGATGCTCTGCCAGGTTCATTCCTAGATAATGCACTCAAAGGGCACTAAGCATAGAGTGTGAAAACTGAGTTTCCTTGAGAGCTGCTTGGAAGCCTGATGGTGTGTGAAGTTAGTGAGCCAAATGGAGTTGTTCTCCCACAAGAACCACTCGGCTGATTCTTCTTCAATATGCCCTTCACCAACATGCAGTGTTTCCTTGATTGAATTAGCTCTCACACCAATATTTGCGTCTAGAGCCTTTGCATTGAGGGCTATCTGAAAACGGCTGTGGCGCTGAAGTTGCCTGTGAATGTGGAGTTGGTGGCATGTGAAACCCGCATGTGGAGCATTCGTTTGTGTGGGATGCTCACCAAGCTTCATTTCAGTCCTAGGCACTGAAAGAGCTCTAAGCATAGAGTGTGAAAACTGAGTTTCCTTGAGAGCTGCTTGGAAGCCTGATGGTGTGTGAAGTTAGTGAGCCAAATGGAGTTGTTCTCCCACAAGAACCACTCGGCTGATTCTTCTTCAATATGCCCTTCACCAACATGCAGTGTTTCCTTGATTGAATTAGCTCTCACACCAATATTTGCGTCTAGAGCCTTTGCATTGAGGGCTATCTGAAAACGGCTGTGGCGCTGAAGTTGCCTGTGAATGTGGAGTTGGTGGCATGTGAAACCCGCATGTGGAGCATTCGTTTGTGTGGGATGCTCACCAAGCTTCATTTCAGTAGTAGGCACTCAAAGGGCACTAAGCATAGAGTGTGAAAACTGAGTTTCCTTGAGAGCTGCTTGGAAGCCTGATGGTGTGACATTAGTGAGCCAAATGGAGTTGTTCTCCCACAAGAACCACTCAGCTGATTCTTCTTCAATATGCCCTTCACCAACATGCAGTGTTTCGTTGATTGAAATAGTTCTCACACCAATATTTGCGTCTAGAGCCTTTGCAATGAGGGCTATCTGAAAACGGCTGTGGCGCTGAAGTTGCCTGTGAATGTGGAGTTGGTGGCACGTGAAACCCGCATGTGGAGCATTCGTTTGTGTGGGATGCTCACCAATCTTCATTTCAGTCCTAGGCACTCAAAGAGCACTAAGCATAGAGTGTGAAAACTGAGTTTCCTTGAGAGCTGCTTGGAAGCCTGATGGTGTGTGAAGTTAGTGAGCCAAATGGAGTTGTTCTCCCACAAGAACCACTCGGCTGATTCTTCTTCAATATGCCCTTCACCAACATGCAGTGTTTCCTTGATTGAATTAGCTCTCACACAAATATTTGCGTCTAGAGACTTTGCATTGAGGGCTATCTGAAAACGGCTGTGGCGCTGAAGTTGCCTGTGAATGTGGAGTTGGTGGCATGTGAAACCCGCATGTGGAGCATTCGTTTGTGTGGGATTCTCTGCCAGGTTCATTCCTAGATAATGCACTCAAAGGGCACTAAGCATAGAGTGTGAAAACTGAGTTTCATTGAGAGCTGCTTGGAAGCCTGATGGTGTGTGAGGTTAGTGAGCCAAATGGAGTTGTTCTCCCACAAGAACCACTCGGCTGATTCTTCTTCAATATGCCCTTCACCAACATGCAGTGTTTCCTTGATTGAATTAGCTCTCACACCAATATTTGCATCAAGAGCCTTTACATTGAGAGCTATCTGAAAACGGCTGTGGCGCTGAAGTTGCCTGTGAATGTGGAGTTGGTGGCATGTGAAACCCGCATGTGGAGCATTCGTTTGTGTGGGATGCTCACCAAGCTTCATTTCAGTAGTAGGCACTCAAAGGGCACTAAGCATAGAGTGTGAAAACTGAGTTTCCTTGAGAGCTGCTTGGAAGCCTGATGGTGTGTGAAATTAGTGAGCCAAATGGAGTTGTTCTCCCACAAGAACCACTCGGCTGATCCTTCTTCAATATGCCCTTCACCAACATGCAGTGTTTCCTTGATTGAAATAATTCTCACACCAGTATTTGCATGTAGAGCCTTTGCATTGAGGGCTATCTGAAAACGGCTGTGGCGCTGAAGTTGCCTGTGAATGTGGAGTTGGTGGCATGTGAAACCCGCATGTGGAGCATTCGTTTGTGTGGGATGCTCACCAAGCTTCATTTCAGTCCTAGGCACTCAAAGAGCACTAAGCATAGAGTGTGAAAACTGAGTTTCCTTGAGAGCTGCTTGGAAGCCTGATGGTGTGTGAAATTAGTGAGCCAAATGGAGTTGTTCTCCCACAAGAACCACTCGGCTGATTCTTCTTCAATATGCCCTTCACCAACATGCAGTGTTTCCTTGATTGAATTAGCTCTCACACCAATATTTGCGTCTAGAGCCTTTGCATTGAGGGCTATCTGAAAACGGCTGTGGCGCTGAAGTTGCCTGTGAATGTGGAGTTGGTGGCATGTGAAACCCGCATGTGGAGCATTCGTTTGTGTGGGATGCTCTACCAGGTTCATTCCTAGATAATGCACTCAAAGGGCACTAAGCATAGAGTGTGAAAACTGAGTTTCCTTGAGAGCTGCTTGGAAGCCTGATGGTGTGTGAAGTTAGTGAGCCAAATGGAGTTGTTCTCCCACAAGAACCACTCGGCTGATTCTTCTTCAATATGCCCTTCACCAACATGCAGTGTTTCCTTGATTGAATTAGCTCTCACACCAATATATGCGTCTAGAGCCTTTGCATTGAGGGCTATCTGAAAACGGCTGTGGCGCTGAAGTTGCCTGTGAATGTGGAGTTGGTAGCATGTGAAACCCGCATGTGGAGCATTCGTTTGTGTGGGATGCTCACCAAGATTCATTTCAGTCCTAGGCACTTAAAGGGCACTAAGCATAGAGTGTGAAAACTGAGTTTCCTTGAGAGCTGCTTGGAAGCCTGATGGTGTGTGAAGTTAGTGAGCCAAATGGAGTTGTTCTCCCACAAGAACCACTCGGCTGATTCTTCTTCAATATGCCCTTCACCAACATGCAGTGTTTCCTTGATTGAATTAGCTCTCACACCAATATCTGCATGTACAGCCTTTGCAATGAAGGCTATCTGAAAACGGCTGTGGCGCTGAAGTTGCCTGTGAATGTGGAGTTGGTGGCATGTGAAACCCGCATGTGGAGCATTCGTTTGTGTGGGATGCTCACCAAGCTTCATTTCAGTCCTAGGCACTCAAAGAGCACTAAGCATAGAGTGTGAAAACTGAGTTTCCTTGAGAGCTGCTTGGAAGCCTGATGGTGTGTGAAGTTACTGAGCCAAATGGAGTTGTTCTCACATAAGAACCACTCAGCTGATTCTTCTTCAATATGCCCTTCACCAGCATGCAGTGTTTCCTTGATTGAATTAGCTCTCACAATAATATTTGCGTCTAGAGCCTTTGCATTGAGGGCTATCTGAAAACGGCTGTGGCGCTGAAGTTGCCTGTGAATGTGGAGTTGGTGGCATGTGAAACCCGCATGTGGAATATTCGTCTGTGTGGGATGCTCTACCAGGTTCATTCCTAGATAATGCACTGAAAGGGCACTAAGCATAGAGTGTGAAAACTGAGTTTCCTTGAGAGCTGCTTGGAAGCCTGATGGTGTGTGAGGTTAGTGAGCCAAATGGAGTTGTTCTCCCACAAGAACCACTCGGCTGATTCTTCTTCAATATGCCCTTCACCAACATGCAGTGTTTCCTTGATTGAATTAGCTCTCACACCAATATTTGCATCTAGAGCCTTTACATTGAGAGCTATCTGAAAATGGCTGTGGCGCTGAAGTTGCCTGTGAATGTGGAGTTGGTGGCATGTGAAACCCGCATGTGGAGCATTCGTTTGTGTGGGATGCTCACCAAGCTTCATTTCAGTAGTAGGCACTCAAAGGGCACTAAGCATAGAGTGTGAAAACTGAGTTTCCTTGAGAGCTGCTTGGAAGCCTGATGGTGTGTGAAGTTAGTGAGCCAAATGGAGTTGTTCTCCCACAAGAACCACTCGGCTGATCCTTCTTCAATATGCCCTTCACCAACATGCAGTGTTTCCTTGATTGAAATAGTTCTCACACCAGTATTTGCATGTAGAGCCTTTGCATTGAGGGCTATCTGAAAACGGCTGTGGCGCTGAAGTTGCCTGTGAATGTGGAGTTGGTGGCATGTGAAACCCGCATGTGGAGCATTCGTTTGTGTGGGATGCTCACCAAGCTTCATTTCAGTCCTAGGCACTCAAAGAGCACTAAGCATAGAGTGTGAAAACTGAGTTTCCTTGAGAGCTGCTTGGAAGCCTGATGGTGTGTGAAGTTAGTGAGCCAAATGGAGTTGTTCTCCCACAAGAACCACTCGGCTGATTCTTCTTCAATATGCCCTTCACCAATATGCAGTGTTTCCTTGATTGAATTAGCTCTCACACCAATATTTGCGTCCAGAGCCTTTGCATTGAGGGCTATCTGAAAACGGCTGTGGCGCTGAAGTTGCCTGTGAATGTGGAGTTGGTGGCATGTGAAACCCGCATGTGGAGCATTCGTTTGTGTGGGATGCTCTACCAGGTTCATTCCTAGATAATGCACTCAAAGGGCACTAAGCATAGAGTGTGAAAACTGAGTTTCCTTGAGAGCTGCTTGGAAGCCTGATGGTGTGTGAAGTTAGTGAGCCAAATGGAGTTGTTCTCACACAAGAACCACTCGGCTGATTCTTCTTCAATATGCCCTTCACCAACATGCAGTGTTTCCTTGATTGAATTAGCTCTCACACCAATATCTGCATGTACAGCCTTTGCAATGAGGGCTATCTGAAAACGGCTGTGGCGCTGAAGTTGCCTGTGAATGTGGAGTTGGTGGCATGTGAAACCCGCATGTGGAGCATTCGTTTGTGTGGGATGCTCACCAAGCTTCATTTCAGTCCTAGGCACTCAAAGAGCACTAAGCATAGAGTGTGAAAACTGAGTTTCCTTGAGAGCTGCTTGGAAGCCTGATGGTGTGTGAAGTTACTGAGCCAAATGGAGTTGTTCTCACATAAGAACCACTCGGCTGATTCTTCTTCAATATGCCCTTCACCAGCATGCAGTGTTTCCTTGATTGAATTAGCTCTCACAACAATATTTGCGTCTAGAGCCTTTGCATTGAGGGCTATCTGAAAACGGCTGTGGCGCTGAAGTTGCCTGTGAATGTGGAGTTGGTGGCATGTGAAGCCCGCATGTGGAATATTCGTCTGTGTGGGATGCTCTACCAGGTTCATTCCTAGATAATGCACTCAAAGGGCACTAAGCATAGAGTGTGAAAACTGAGTTTCCTTGAGAGCTGCTTGGAAGCCTGATGGTGTGTGAAGTTAGTGAGCCAAATGAAGTTGTTCTCCCACAAGAACCACTCAGCTGATTCTTCTTCAATATGCCATTCACCAACATGCAGTGTTTCCTTGATTGAATTAGCTCTCACACCAATATTTGCATCTAGAGCCTTTGCATTGAGGGCTATCTGAAAACGGCTGTGGCGCTGAAGTTGCCTGTGAATGTGGAGTTGGTGGCATGTGAAACCCGCATGTGGAGCATTCGTTTGTGTGGGATGCTCACCAAGATTCATTTCAGTCCTAGGCACTCAAAGGGCACTAAGCATAGCGTGTGAAAACTGAGTTTCCTTGAGAGCTGCTTGGAAGCCTGATGGTGTGTGAAGTTAGTGAGCCAAATGGAGTTGTTCTCCCACAAGAACCACTCGGCTGATTCTTCTTCAATATGCCCTTCACCAACATGCAATGTTTCCTTGATTGAATTAGCTCTCACACCAATATTTGCGTCTAGAGCCTTTGCATTGAGGGCTATCTGAAAACGGCTGTGGCACTGAAGTTGCCTGTGAATGTGGAGTTGGTGGCATGTGAAACCCGCATGTGGAGCATTCGTTTGTGTGGGATGCTCACCAAGATTCATTTCAGTCCTAGGCACTCAAAGGGCACTAAGCATAGAGTGTGAAAACTGAGTTTCCTTGAGAGCTGCTTGGAAGCCTGATGGTGTGTGAAGTTAGTGAGCAAAATGGAGTTGTTCTCCCACAAGAACCACTCGGCTGATCCTTCTTCAATATGCCCTTCACCAACATGCAGTGTTTCCTTGATTGAAATAGTTCTCACACCAATATTTGCATGTAGAGCCTTTGCAATGAGGGCTATCTGAAAACGGCTGTGGCGCTGAAGTTGCCTGTGAATGTGGAGTTGGTGGCATGTGAAACCCGCATGTGGAGCATTCGTTTGTGTGGGATGCTCACCAAGATTCATTTCAGTCCTAGGCACTCAAAGGGCACTAAGCATAGAGTGTGAAAACTGAGTTTCTTTGAGAGCTGCTTGGAAGCCTGATGGTGTGTGAAGTTAGTGAGCCAAATGGAGTTGTTCTCCCACAAGAACCACTCGGCTGATTCTTCTTCAATATGCCCTTCACCAACATGCAGTGTTTCCTTGATTGAATTAGCTCTCACACCAATATTTGCGTCTAGAGCTTTTGCATTGAGGGCTATCTGAAAACGGCTGTGGCGCTGAAGTTGCCTGTGAATGTGGAGTTGGTGGCATGTGAAGCCCGCATGTGGAGCATTCGTTTGTGTTGGATGCTCTACCAGGTTCATTCCTAGATAATGCACTCAAAGGGCACTAAGCATAGAGTGTGAAAACTGAGTTTCCTTGAGAGCTGCTTGGAAGCCTGATGGTGTGTGAAGTTAGTGAGCCAAATGGAGTTGTTCTCACACAAGAACCACTCGGCTGATTCTTCTTCAATATGCCCTTCACCAACATGCACTGTTTCCTAAATTGAATTAGCTCTCACACCAATATTTGCGTCTAGAGCCTTTGCATTGAGGGCTATCTGAAAACGGCTGTGGCGCTGAAGTTGCCTGTGAATGTGGAGTTGGTGGCATGTGAAACCCGCATGTGGAGCATTCGTTTGTGTGGGATGCTCTACCAGGTTCATTCCTAGATAATGCACTCAAAGGGCACTAAGCATAGAGTGTGAAAACTGAGTTTCCTTGAGAGCTGCTTGGAAGCCTGATGGTGTGTGAAGTTACTGAGCCAAATGGAGTTGTTCTCCCATAAGAACCACTCGGCTGATTCTTCTTCAATATGCCCTTCACCAGCATGAAGTGTTTCCTTGATTGAATTAGCTCTCACAACAATATTTGCGTCTAGAGCCTTTGCATTGAGGGCTATCTGAAAACGGCTGTGGCGCTGAAGTTGCCTGTGAATGTGGAGTTGGTGGCATGTGAAACCCGCATATGGAATATTCGTCTGTGTGGGATGCTCTACCAGGTTCATTCCTAGATAATGCACTCAAAGGGCACTAAGCATAGAGTGTGAAAACTGAGTTTCCTTGAGAGCTGCTTGGAAGCCTGATGGTGTGTGAAGTTAGTGAGCCAAATGAAGTTGTTCTCCCACAAGAACCACTCAGCTGATTCTTCTTCAATATGCCCTTCACCAACATGCAGTGTTTCCTTGACTGAATTAGCTCTCACACCAATATTTGCATGTACAGCCTTTGCATTGAGGGCTATCTGAAAACGGCTGTGGCGCTGAAGTTGCCTGTGAATGTGGAGTTGGTGGCATGTGAAACCCGCATGTGGAGCATTCGTTTGTGTGGGATGCTCACCAAGCTTCATTTCAGTCCTAGGCACTCAAAGGGCACTAAGCATAGAGTGTGAAAACTGAGTTTCCTTGAGAGCTGCTTGGAAGCCTGTTGGTGTGTGAAGTTAGTGAGCCAAGTGGAGTTGTTCTCCCACAAGAACCACTCGGCTGATTCTTCTTCAATATGCC
The DNA here is from genome assembly GCF_030435755.1 of Ochotona princeps. Taxonomy (NCBI): domain Eukaryota; kingdom Metazoa; phylum Chordata; class Mammalia; order Lagomorpha; family Ochotonidae; genus Ochotona; species Ochotona princeps. Next base: position 48,263 of record NW_026698726.1, on the reverse strand, counting down.
CTTCACCAACATGCAGTGTTTCCTTGATTGAATTAGCTCTCACACCAATATTTGCGTCTAGAGCTTTTGCATTGAGGGCTATCTGAAAACGGCTGTGGCGCTGAAGTTGCCTGTGAATGTGGAGTTGGTGGCATGTGAAACCCGCATGTGGAGCATTCGTTTGTGTGGGATGCTCACCAAGCTTCATTTCAGTCCTAGGCACTCAAAGGGCACTAAGCATAGAGTGTGAAAACTGAGTTTCCTTGAGAGCTGCTTGGAAGCCTGATGGTGTGTGAAATTAGTGAGCCAAATGGAGTTGTTCTCCCACAAGAACCACTCGGCTGATCCTTCTTCAATATGCCCTTCACCAACATGCAGTGTTTCCTTGATTGAAATAGTTCTCACACCAATATTTGCATGTAGAGCCTTTGCAATGAGGGCTATCTGAAAACGGCTGTGGCGCTGAAGTTGCCTGTGAATGTGGAGTTGGTGGCATGTGAAACCCGCATGTGGAGCATTCGTTTGTGTGGGATGCTCACCAATCTTCATTTCAGTCCTAGGTACTCAAAGGGCACTAAGCATAGAGTGTGAAAACTGAGTTTCCTTGAGAGCTGCTTGGAAGCCTGATGGTGTGTGAAGTTACTGAGCCAAATGGAGTTGTTCTCCCACAAGAACCACTCGGCTGATGCTTCTTCAATATGCCCTTCACCAACATGCAGTGTTTCCTTGATTGAATTAGCTCTCACACCAATATCTGCATGTACAGCCTTTGCAATGAGGGCTATCTGAAAACGGCTGTGGCGCTGAAGTTGCCTGTGAATGTGGAGTTGGTGGCATGTGAAACCCGCATGTGGAATATTCGTCTGTGTGGGATGCTCTACCAGGTTCATTCCTAGATAATGCACTCAAAGGGCACTAAGCATAGAGTGTGAAAACTGAGTTTCCTTGAGAGCTGCTTGGAAGCCTGATGGTGTGTGAAGTTAGTGAGCCAAATGAAGTTGTTCTCCCACAAGAACCACTCAGCTGATTCTTCTTCAATATGCCCTTCACCAACATGCAGTGTTTCCTTGATTGAATTAGCTCTCACACCAATATTTGCATCTAGAGCCTTTGCATTGAGGGCTATCTGAAAACGGCTGTGGCGCTGAAGTTGCCTGTGAATGTGGAGTTGGTGGCATGTGAAGCCCGCATGTGGAGCATTCGTTTGTGTGGGATGCTCACCAAGCTTCTTTTCAGTCCTAGGCACTCAAAGGGCACTAAGCATAGAGTGTGAAAACTGAGTTTCCTTGAGAGCTGCTTGGAAGCCTGATGGTGTGTGAAGTTAGTGAGCCAAATGGAGTTGTTCTCCCACAAGAACCACTCGGCTGATCCTTCTTCAATATGCCCTTCACCAACATGCAATGTTTCCTTGATTGAATTAGCTCTCACACCAATATTGCGTCTAGAGCCTTTGCATTGAGGGCTATCTGAAAACGGCTGTGGCACTGAAGTTGCCCTGTGAATGTGGAGTTGGTGGCATGTGAAACCCGCATGTGGAGCATTCGTTTGTGTGGGATGCTCACCAAGATTCATTTCAGTCCCAGGCACTCAAAGGGCACTAAGCATAGAGTGTGAAAACTGAGTTTCCTTGAGAGCTGCTTGGAAGCCTGATGGTGTGTGAGGTTAGTGAGCCAAGTGGAGTTGTTCTCCCACAAGAACCACTCGGCTGATTCTTCTTCAATATGCCCTACACCAACATGCAGTGTTTCCTTGATTGAATTAGCTCTCACACCAATATTTGCGTCTAGAGACTTTGCATTTCGAGCTATCTGAAAACGGCTGTGGTACTGAAGTTGCCTGTGAATGTGGAGTTGGTGGCATGTGAAACCCGCCATGTGGAGCATTCGTTTGTGTGGGATGATCTGCCAGGTTCATTCTAGATAATGCACTCAAAGGGCACTAAGCATAGAGTGTGAAAACTGAGTTTCCTTGAGAGCTGCTTGGAAGTCTGATGGTGTGTGAAGTTAGTGAGCCAAATGGAGTTGTTCTCCCACAAGAACCACTCGGCTGATTCTTCTTCAATATGCCCTTCTCCAACATGCAGTGTTTCCTTGATTGAATAGCTCTCACACCAATATTTGAGTCTAGAGCCTTTGCATTGAGGGCTATCTGAAAACGGCTGTGCACTGAAGTTGCCTGTGAATGTGGAGTTGGTGGCATGTGAAACCCGCATGTGGAATATTCGTCTGTGTGGGATGCTCTACCAGGTTCATTCCTAGATAATGCACTCAAAGGGCACTAAGCCTAGAGTGTGAAAACTGAGTTTCCTTGAGAGCTGCTTGGAAGCCTGATGGTGTGTGAAGTTAGTGAGCCAAATGGAGTTGTTCTCCCACAAGAACCACTCGGCTGATTCTTCTTCAATATGCCCTTCACCAACATGCAGTGTTTCCTTGATTGAATTAGCTCTCACACCAATATTTGAATGTACAGCCTTTGCAATGAGGGCTATCTGAAAACGGCTGTGGCGCTGAAGTTGCCTGTGAATGTGGAGTTGGTGGCATGTGAAACCCGCATGTGGAGCATTCGTTTGTGTGGGATGCTCACCAATCTTCATTTCAGTCCTAGGCACTCAAAGAGCACTAAGCATAGAGTGTGAAAACTGAGTTTCCTTGAGAGCTGCTTGGAAGCCTGATGGTGTGTGAAGTTAGTGAGCCAAATGGAGTTGTTCTCCCACAAGAACCACTCGGTTGATCCTTCTTCTTCAATATGCCCTTCACCAGCATGCAGTGTTTCCTTGATTGAATTAGCTCTCACACCAATATTTGCGTCTAGAGCCTTTGCATTGAGGGCTATCTGAAAACGGCTGTGGCGCTGAAGTTGCCTGTGAATGTGGAGTTGGTGGCATGTGAAACCCGCATGTGGAATATTCGTTTGTGTGGGATGCTCTACCAGGTTCATTCCTAGATAATGTACTCAAAGGGCACTAAGCATAGAGTGTGAAAACTGCGTTTCCTTGAGAGCTGCTTGGAAGCCTGATGGTGTGTGAAGTTAGTGAGCCAAATGGAGTTGTTCTCCCACAAGAACCACTCGGCTGATTCTTCTTCAATATGCCCTTCAAAAACATGCAGTGTTTCCTTGATTGAATTAGCTCTCACACCAATATTTGCGTCTAGAGCCTTTGCATTGAGGGCTATCTGAAAACGGCTGTGGCGCTGAAGTTGCCTGTGAATGTGGAGTTGGTGGCATGTGAAACCCGCATGTGGAGCATTCGTTTGTGTGGGATGCTCACCAAGCTTCATTTCAGTCCTAGGCACTGAAAGGGCACTAAGCATAGAGTGTGAAAACTGAGTTTCCTTGAGAGCTGCTTGGAAGCCTGATGGAGTGTGAAGTTAGTAAGCCAAATCGAGTTGTTCTCCCACAACAACCACTCGGCTAATACTTCTTCAATATGCCCTTCACCAACATGCAGTGTTTCCTTGATTGAATTAGCTCTCACACCAATATTTGCGTCTAGAGCCTTTGCATTGAGGGCTATCTGAAAACGGCTGTGGCGCTGAAGTTGCCTGTGAATGTGGAGTTGGTGGCATGTGAAACCCGCATGTGGAGCATTCGTTTGTGTGGGATGCTCACCAAGCTTCATTTCAGTCCTAGGCACTCAAAGGGCACTAAGCATAGAGTGTGAAAACTGAGTTTCCTTGAGAGCTGCTTGGAAGCCTGATGGTGTGTGAAGTTAGTAAGCCAAATGGAGTTGTTCTCCCACAACAACCACTCGGCTAATACTTCTTCAATATGCCCTTCACCAACATGCAGTGTTTCCTTGATTGAATTAGCTCTCACACCAATATTTGCGTCTAGAGCCTTTGCATTGAGGGCTATCTGAAAACGGCTGTGGCGCTGAAGTTGCCTGTGAATGTGGAGTTGGTGGCATGTGAAACCCGCATGTGGAGCATTCGTTTGTGTGGGATGCTCTACCAGGTTCATTCCTAGATAATGCACTCAAAGGGCACTAAGCATAGAGTGTGAAAACTGAGTTTCCTTGAGAGCTGCTTGGAAGCCTGATGGTGTGTGAAGTTAGTGAGCCAAATGGAGTTGTTCTCCCACAAGAACCACTCGGCTGATTCTTCTTCAATATGCCCTTCACCAACAAGCAGTGTTTCCTTGATTGAATTACCTCTCACACCTTATTTGAGACTAGAGCCTTTGCATTGAGGGCTATCTGAAAACGGCTGTGGCGCTGAAGTTGCCTGTGAATGTGGAGTTGGTGGCATGTGAAACCCGCATGTGGAGCATTCGTTTGTGTGGGATGCCCTGCCAGGTTCATTCCTAGATAATACACTAAAAGGGCACTAAGCATAGAGTGTGAAAACTGAGTTTCCTTGAGAGCTGTTTGGAAGCCTGATGGTGTGTGAAGTTAGTGAGCCAAATGGAGTTGTTCTCCCACAAGAACCACTCGGCTGATCCTTCTTCAATATGCCCTTCAGCAACATGCAGTGTGTCCTTGATTGAATTAGCTCTCACACCAATATTTGCATCTAGAGCCTTTGCATTGAGGGCTATCTGAAAACGGCTGTGGCGCTGAAATTGCCTGTGAATGTGGAGTTGGTGGCATGTGAAACCCGCATGTGGAGCATTCGTTTGTGTGGGATGCTCACCAAGCTTCATTTCAGTCCTAGGCACTCAAAGGGCACTAAGCATAGAGTGTGAAAACTGAGTTTCCTTGAGAGCTGCTTGGAAGCCTGATGGTGTGTGAAGTTAGTGAGCCAAATGGAGTTGTTCTCCCACAAGAACCACTCGGGTGATTCTTCTTCAATATGCCCTTCGCCAACATGCAGTGTTTCCTTGATTGAATTAGCTCTCACACCAATATTTGCGTCTAGAGCCTTTGCATTGAGGGCTATCTGAAAACGGCTGTGGCGCTGAAGTTGCCTGTGAATGTGGAGTTGGTGGCATGTGAAACCCCCATGTGAAATATTCGTTTGTGTGGGATGCTCTGCCAGGTTCATTCCTAGATAATGCACTCAAAGGGCACTAAGCATAGAGTGTGAAAACTGAGTTTCCTTGAGAGCTGCTTGGAAGCCTGATAGTGTGTGAAGTTAGTGAGCCAAATGGAGTTGTTCTCCCACAAGAACTACTCTGCTGATCCTTCTTCAATATGCCCTTCACCAACATGCAGTGTTTCCTTGATTGAATTAGCTCTCAAACCAATATTTGCGTCTAGAGCCTTTGCATTGAGGGCTATCTGAAAACGGCTGTGGCACTGAAGTTGCCTGTGAATGTGGAGTTGGTGGCATGTGAAACCCGCATGTGGAGCATTCGTTTGTGTGGGATGCTCTACCAGGCTCGTTCCTAGATAATGCACTGAAAGGGCACTAAGCATAGACTGTGAAACCTGAGTTTCCTTGAGAGCTGCTTGGAAGCCTGATGGTGTGTGAAGTTAGTGAGCCAAATGCAGTTGTTCTCCCACAAGAACCACTCGGCTGATTCTTCTTCAATATGCCCTTCACCAACATGCAGTGTTTCCTTGATTGAATTAGCTCTCACATGAATATTTGCGTCTAGAGCCTTTGCATTGAGGGCTATCTGAAAACGGCTGTGGCACTGAAGTTGCCTGTGAATGTGGAGTTGGTGGCATGTGAAACCCGCATGTGGAGCATTCGTTTGTGTGGGATGCTCTACCAGGTTCATTCCTAGATAATGCACTCAAAGGGCACTAAGCATAGAGTGTGAAACCTGAGTTTCCTTGAGAGCTGCTTGGAAGCCTGATGGTGTGTGAAGTTAGTGAGCCAAATGGAGTTGTTCTCCCACAACAACCACTCGGCTAATACTTCTTCAATATGCCCTTCACCAACATGCAGTGTTTCCTTGATTGAATTAGCTCTCACACCAATATTTGCATCTAGAGCCTTTGCATTGAGGGCTATCTGAAAACGGCTGTGGCGCTGAAGTTGCCTGTGAATGTGGAGTTGGTGGCATGTGAAACCCGCATGTGGAGCATTCGTTTGTGTGGGATGCTCTACCAGGTTCATTCCTAGATAATGCACTCAAAGGGCACTAAGCATAGAGTGTGAAAACTGAGTTTCCTTGAGAGCTGCTTGGAAGCCTGATGGTGTGTGAAGTTAGTGAGCCAAATGGAGTTGTTCTCCCACAAGAACCACTCGGCTGATTCTTCTTCAATATGCCCTTCACCAACAAGCAGTGTTTCCTTGATTGAATTACCTCTCACACCTTATTTGAGACTAGAGCCTTTGCATTGAGGGCTATCTGAAAACGGCTGTGGCGCTGAAGTTGCCTGTGAATGTGGAGTTGGTGGCATGTGAAACCCGCATGTGGAGCATTCGTTTGTGTGGGATGCCCTGCCAGGTTCATTCCTAGATAATACACTCAAAGGGCACTAAGCATAGAGTGTGAAAACTGAGTTTCCTTGAGAGCTGTTTGGAAGCCTGATGGTGTGTGAAGTTAGTGAGCCAAATGGAGTTGTTCTCCCACAAGAACCACTCGGCTGATCCTTCTTCAATATGCCCTTCACCAACGTGCAGTGTGTCCTTGATTGAATTAGCTCTCACACCAATATTTGCATCTAGAGCCTTTGCATTGAGGGCTATCTGAAAACGGCTGTGGCGCTGAAATTGCCTGTGAATGTGGAGTTGGTGGCATGTGAAACCCGCATGTGGAGCATTCGTTTGTGTGGGATGCTCACCAAGCTTCATTTCAGTCCTAGGCACTCAAAGGGCACTAAGCATAGAGTGTGAAAACTGAGTTTCCTTGAGAGCTGCTTGGAAGCCTGATGGTGTGTGAAGTTAGTGAGCCAAATGGAGTTGTTCTCCCACAAGAACCACTCGGGTGATTCTTCTTCAATATGCCCTTCGCCAACATGCAGTGTTTCCTTGATTGAATTAGCTCTCACACCAATATTTGCGTCTAGAGCCTTTGCATTGAGGGCTATCTGAAAACGGCTGTGGCGCTGAAGTTGCCTGTGAATGTGGAGTTGGTGGCATGTGAAACCCCCATGTGAAATATTCGTTTGTGTGGGATGCTCTGCCAGGTTCATTCCTAGATAATGCACTCAAAGGGCACTAAGCATAGAGTGTGAAAACTGAGTTTCCTTGAGAGCTGCTTGGAAGCCTGATAGTGTGTGAAGTTAGTGAGCCAAATGGAGTTGTTCTCCCACAAGAACTACTCTGCTGATCCTTCTTCAATATGCCCTTCACCAACATGCAGTGTTTCCTTGATTGAATTAGCTCTCAAACCAATATTTGCGTCTAGAGCCTTTGCATTGAGGGCTATCTGAAAACGGCTGTGGCGCTGAAGTTGCCTGTGAATGTGGAGTTGGTGGCATGTGAAACCCGCATGTGGAGCATTCGTTTGTGTGGGATGCTCTACCAGGCTCGTTCCTAGATAATGCACTCAAAGGGCACTAAGCATAGACTGTGAAACCTGAGTTTCCTTGAGAGCTGCTTGGAAGCCTGATGGTGTGTGAAGTTAGTGAGCCAAATGCAGTTGTTCTCCCACAAGAACCACTCGGCTGATTCTTCTTCAATATGCCCTTCACCAACATGCAGTGTTTCCTTGATTGAATTAGCTCTCACACCAATATTTGCGTCTAGAGCCTTTGCATTGAGGGCTATCTGAAAACGGCTGTGGCACTGAAGTTGCCTGTGAATGTGGAGTTGGTGGCATGTGAAACCCGCATGTGGAGCATTCGTTTGTGTGGGATGCTCTACCAGGTTCATTCCTAGATAATGCACTCAAAGGGCACTAAGCATAGAGTGTGAAACCTGAGTTTCCTTGAGAGCTGCTTGGAAGCCTGATGGTGTGTGAAGTTAGTGAGCCAAATGGAGTTGTTCTCCCACAACAACCACTCGGCTAATACTTCTTCAATATGCCCTTCACCAACATGCAGTGTTTCCTTGATTGAATTAGCTCTCACACCAATATTTGCGTCTAGAGCCTTTGCATTGAGGGCTATCTGAAAACGGCTGTGGCGCTGAAGTTGCCTGTGAATGTGGAGTTGGTGGCATGTGAAACCCGCATGTGGAGCATTCGTTTGTGTGGGATGCCCTGCCAGGTTCATTCCTAGATAATGCACTCAAAGGGCACTAAGCATAGAGTGTGAAAACTGAGTTTCCTTGAGAGCTGCTTGGAAGCCTGATGGTGTGTGAAGTTAGTGAACCAAATGGAGTTGTTCTCCCACAAGAACCACTCGGCTGATCCTTCTTCAATATGCCCTTCACAAACATGCAGTGTTTCCTTGATTGAATTAGCTCTCACACCAATATTTGCGTCTAGAGCCTTTGCATTGAGGGCTATCTGAAAACGGCTGTGGCGCTGAAGTTGCCTGTGAATGTGGAGTTGGTGGCATGTGAAACCCGCATGTGGAGCATTCGTTTGAGTGGAATGCTCTACCAGGTTCATTCCTAGATAATGCACTCAAAGGGCACTAAGCATAGAGTGTGAAAACTGAGTTTCCTTGAGAGCTGTTTGGAAGCCTGATGGTGTGTGAAGTTAGTGAGCCAAATGGAGTTGTTCTCCCACAAGAACCACTCGGCTGATCCTTCTTCAATATGCCCTTCACCAACATGCAGTGTGTCCTTGATTGAATTATCTCTCACACCAATATTTGAGCCTAGAGAATTTGCATTGAGGGCTATCTGAAAACGGCTGTGGCGCTGAAGTTGCCTGTGAATGTAGAGTTGGTGGCATGTGAAACCCCCATGTGGAGCATTCGTTTGTGTGGAATGCTCTACCAGGTTCATGCCTAGATAATGCACTGAAAGGGCACTAAGCATAGAGTGTGAAAACTGAGTTTCCTTGAGAGCTGCTTGGAAGCCTGATGGTGTGTGAAGTTAGTGAGCCAAATGGAGTTGTTCTCCCACAAGAACCACTCGGCTGATTCTTCTTCAATATGCCCTTCACCAGCATGCATTGTTTCCTTGATTGAATTAGCTCTCACACCAATATTTGCGTCTAGAGTCTTTGCATTGAGGGCTATCTGAAAACGGCTGTGGCGCTGAAGTTGCCTGTGAATGTGGAGTTGGTGGCATGTGAAACACGCATGTGGAGCATTCGTTTGTGTGGGATGCTCACCAAGCTTCATTTCAGTCGTAGGCACTCAAAGGGCACTAAGCATAGAGTGTGAAAACTGAGTTTCCTTGAGAGCTGCTTGGAAGCCTGATGGTGTGTGAAGTTAGTGAGCCAAATGGAGTTGTTCTCCCACAAGAACCACTCGGCTGATTCTTCTTCAATATGCCCTTCACCAACATGCAGTGTTTCCTTGATTGAATTAGCTCTCACACCAATATTTGCGTCTAGAGCCTTTGCATTGAGGGCTATCTGAAAACGGCTGTGGCGCTGAAGTTGCCTGAGAATGTGGAGTTGGTGGCATGTGAAACCCCCATGTGAAATATTCGTTTGTGTGGGATGCTCTGCCAGGTTCATTCCTAGATAATGCTCTGAAAGGGCACTAAGCATAGAGTGTGAAAACTGAGTTTCCTTGAGAGCTGCTTGGAAGCCTGATGGTGTGTGAAGTTAGTGAGCCAAATGGAGTTGTTCTCCCACAAGAACCACTCGGCTGATCCTTCTTCAATATGCCCTTCACCAACATGCAGTGTTTCCTTGATTGAATTAGCTCTCACACCAATATTTGCGTCTAGAGCCTTTGCATTGAGGGCTATCTGAAAACGGCTGTGGCGCTGAAGTTGCCTGTGAATGTGGAGTTGGTGGCATGTGAAACACGCATGTGGAGCATTCGTTTGTGTGGGATGCTCACCAAGATTCATTTCAGTCCTAGGCACTCAAAGGGCACTAAGCATAGACTGTGAAACCTGAGTTTCCTTGAAAGCTGCTTGGAAGCCTGATGGTGTGTGAAGTTAGTGAGCCAAATGGAGTTGTTCTCCCACAAGAACCACTCGGCTGATTCTTCTTCAATATGCCCTTCACCAACATGCAGTGTTTCCTTGATTGAATTAGCTCTCACACCAATATTTGCATCTAGAGCCTTTACATTCAGAGCTATCTGAAAACGGCTGTGGCGCTGAAGTTGCCTGTGAATGTGGAGTTGGTGGCATGTGAAACCCGCATGTGGAGCATTCGTTTGTGTGGGATGCTCACCAAGCTTCATTTCAGTCCTAGGCACTCAAAGGGCACTAAGCATAGAGTGTGAAAACTGAGTTTCCTTGAGAGCTGCTTGGAAGCCTGATGGTGTGTGAAATTAGTGAGCCAAATGGAGTTGTTCTCCCACAAGAACCACTAGGCTGATCCTTCTTCAATATGCCCTTCACCAACATGCAGTGTTTCCTTGATTGAAATAGTTCTCACACCAATATTTGCATGTAGAGCCTTTGCAATGAGGGCTATCTGAAAACGGCTGTGGCGCTGAAGTTGCCTGTGAATGTGGAGTTGGTGGCATGTGAAACCCGCATGTGGAGCATTCGTTTGTGTGGGATGCTCACCAAGCTTCATTTCAGTCCTAGGCACTCAAAGAGCACTAAGCATAGAGTGTGAAAACTGAGTTTCCTTGAGAGCTGCTTGGAAGCCTGATGGTGTGTGAAGTTAGTGAGCCAAATGGAGTTGTTCTCCCACAAGAACCACTCGGCTGATTCTTCTTCAATATGCCCTTCACCAACATGCAGTGTTTCCTTGATTGAATTAGCTCTCACACCAATATTTGCGTCTAGAGCTTTTGCATTGAGGGCTATCTGAAAACGGCTGTGGCGCTGAAGTTGCCTGTGAATGTGGAGTTGGTGGCATGTGAAGCCCGCATGTGGAGCATTCGTTTGTGTTGGATGCTCTACCAGGTTCATTCCTAGATAATGCACTCAAAGGGCACTAAGCATAGAGTGTGAAAACTGAGTTTCCTTGAGAGCTGCTTGGAAGCCTGATGGTGTGTGAAGTTAGTGAGCCAAATGGAGTTGTTCTCACACAAGAACCACTCGGCTGATTCTTCTTCAATATGCCCTTCACCAACATGCAGTGTTTCCTAGATTGAATTAGCTCTCACACCAATATTTGCGTCTAGAGCCTTTTGATTGAGGGCTATCTGAAAACGGCTGTGGCGCTGAAGTTGCCTGTGAATGTGGAGTTGGTGGCATGTGAAACCCGCATGTGGAGCATTCCTTTGTGCGGGATGCTCTACCAGGTTCATTCCTAGATAATGCACTCAAAGGGCACTAAGCATAGAGTGTGAAAACTGAGTTTCCTTGAGAGCTGCTTGGAAGCCTGATGGTGTGTGAAGTTACTGAGCCAAATGGAGTTGTTCTCCCATAAGAACCACTCGGCTGATTCTTCTTCAATATGCCCTTCACCAGCATGAAGTGTTTCCTTGATTGAATTAGCTCTCACACCATATTTGCGTCTAGAGCCTTTGCATTGAGGGCTATCTGAAAACGGCTGTGGCGCTGAAGTTGCCTGTGAATGTGGAGTTGGTGGCATGTGAAACCCGCATATGGAATATTCGTCTGTGTGGGATGCTCTACCAGGTTCATTCCTAGATAATGCACTCAAAGGGCACTAAGCATAGAGTGTGAAAACTGAGTTTCCTTGAGAGCTGCTTGGAAGCCTGATGGTGTGTGAAGTTAGTGAGCCAAATGAAGTTGTTCTCCCACAAGAACCACTCAGCTGATTCTTCTTCAATATGCCCTTCACCAACATGCAGTGTTTCCTTGATTGAATTAGCTCTCACACCAATATTTGCATGTACAGCCTTTGCATTGAGGGCTATCTGAAAACGGCTGTGGCGCTGAAGTTGCCTGTGAATGTGGAGTTGGTGGCATGTGAAACCCGCATGTGGAGCATTCGTTTGTGTGGGATGCTCACCAAGCTTCATTTCAGTCCTAGGCACTCAAAGGGCACTAAGCATAGAGTGTGAAAACTGAGTTTCCTTGAGAGCTGCTTGGAAGCCTGATGGTGTGTGAAGTTAGTGAGCCAAGTGGAGTTGTTCTCCCACAAGAACCACTCGGCTGATTCTTCTTCAATATGCCCTTCACCAACATGCAGTGTTTCCTTGATTGAATTAGCTCTCACACCAATATTTGCGTCTAGAGCTTTTGCATTGAGGGCTATCTGAAAACGGCTGTGGCGCTGAAGTTGCCTGTGAATGTGGAGTTGGTGGCATGTGAAACCCGCATGTGGAGCATTCGTTTGTGTGGGATGCTCACCAAGCTTCATTTCAGTCCTAGGCACTCAAAGGGCACTAAGCATAGAGTGTGAAAACTGAGTTTCCTTGAGAGCTGCTTGGAAGCCTGATGGTGTGTGAAATTAGTGAGCCAAATGGAGTTGTTCTCCCACAAGAACCACTCGGCTGATCCTTCTTCAATATGCCCTTCACCAACATGCAGTGTTTCCTTGATTGAAATAGTTCTCACACCAATATTTGCATGTAGAGCCTTTGCAATGAGGGCTATCTGAAAACGGCTGTGGCGCTGAAGTTGCCTGTGAATGTGGAGTTGGTGGCATGTGAAACCCGCATGTGGAGCATTCGTTTGTGTGGGATGCTCACCAAGATTCATTTCAGTCCTAGGTACTCAAAGGGCACTAAGCATAGAGTGTGAAAACTGAGTTTCCTTGAGAGCTGCTTGGAAGCCTGATGGTGTGTGAAGTTACTGAGCCAAATGGAGTTGTTCTCCCACAAGAACCACTCGGCTGATGCTTCTTCAATATGCCCTTCACCAACATGCAGTGTTTCCTTGATTGAATTAGCTCTCACACCAATATCTGCATGTACAGCCTTTGCAATGAGGGCTATCTGAAAACGGCTGTGGCGCTGAAGTTGCCTGTGAATGTGGAGTTGGTGGCATGTGAAACCCGCATGTGGAATATTCGTCTGTGTGGGATGCTCTTCCAGGTTCATTCCTAGATAATGCACTCAAAGGGCACTAAGCCTAGAGTGTGAAAACTGAGTTTCCTTGAGAGCTGCTTGGAAGCCTGATGGTGTGTGAAGTTAGTGAGCCAAATGGAGTTGTTCTCCCACAAGAACCACTCGGCTGATTCTTCTTCAATATGCCCTTCACCAACATGCAGTGTTTCCTTGATTGAATTAGCTCTCACACCAATATTTGCGTCTAGAGCCTTTGCATTGAGGGCTATCTGAAAACGGCTGTGGCACTGAAGTTGCCTGTGAATGTGGAGTTGGTGGCATGTGAAACACGCATGTGGAGCATTCGTTTTTGTGGGATGCTCACCAATCTTCATTTCAGTCCTAGGCACTCAAAGGGCACTAAGCATAGAGTGTGAAAACTGAGTTTCCTTGAGAGCTGCTTGGAAGCCTGATGGTGTGTGAAGTTAGTGAGCCAAATGGAGTTGTTCTCCCACAAGAACCACTCGGCTGATTCTTCTTCAATATGCCCTTCACCAACATGCAGTGTTTCCTTGATTGAATTAGCTCTCACACCAATATTTGAATGTACAGCCTTTGCAATGAGGGCTATCTGAAAACGGCTGTGGCGCTGAAGTTGCCTGTGAATGTGGAGTTGGTGGCATGTGAAACCCGCATGTGGAGCATTCGTTTGTGTGGGATGCTCACCAAGCTTCATTTCAGTCCTAGGCACTCAAAGAGCACTAAGCATAGAGTGTGAAAACTGAGTTTCCTTGAGAGCTGCTTGGAAGCCTGATGGTGTGTGAAGTTAGTGAGCCAAATGGAGTTGTTCTCCCATAAGAACCACTCGGCTGATTCTTCCTCAATATGCCCTTCACCAGCATGCAGTGTTTCCTTGATTGAATTAGCTCTCACAACAATATTTGCGTCTAGAGCCTTTGCATTGAGGGCTATCTGAAAACGGCTGTGGCGCTGAAGTTGCCTGTGAATGTGGAGTTGGTGGCATGTGAAACCCGCATGTGGAATATTCGTTTGTGTGGGATGCTCTACCAGGTTCATTCCTAGATAATGTACTCAAAGGGCACTAAGCATAGAGTGTGAAAACTGCGTTTCCTTGAGAGCTGCTTGGAAGCCTGATGGTGTGTGAAGTTAGTGAGCCAAATGGAGTTGTTCTCCCACAAGAACCACTCAGCTGATTCTTCTTCAATATGCCCTTCAAAAACATGCAGTGTTTCCTTGATTGAATTAGCTCTCACACCAATATTTGCGTCTAGAGCCTTTGCATTGAGGGCTATCTGAAAACGGCTGTGGCGCTGAAGTTGCCTGTGAATGTGGAGTTGGTGGCATGTGAAACCCGCATGTGGAGCATTCGTTTGTGTGGGATGCTCACCAAGCTTCATTTCAGTCCTAGGCACTGAAAGGGCACTAAGCATAGAGTGTGAAAACTGAGTTTCCTTGAGAGCTGCTTGGAAGCCTGATGGAGTGTGAAGTTAGTAAGCCAAATGGAGTTGTTCTCCCACAAGAACCACTCGGCTGATCCTTCTTCAATATGCCCTTCACCAACATGCAGTGTTTCCTTGATTGAATTAGCTCTCACACCAATATTTGCGTCTAGAGCCTTTGCATTGAGGGCTATCTGAAAACGGCTGTGACGCTGAAGTTGCCTGTGAATGTGGAGTTGGTGGCATGTGAAACCCGCATGTGGAGCATTCGTTTGTGTGGGATGCTCTACCAGGTTCATTCCTAGATAATGCACTCAAAGGGCACTAAGCATAGAGTGTGAAAACTGAGTTTCCTTGAGAGCTGCTTGGAAGCCTGATGGTGTGTGAAGTTAGTGAGCCAAATGGAGTTGTTCTCCCACAAGAACCACTCGGCTGATTCTTCTTCAATATGCCCTTCACCAACAAGCAGTGTTTCCTTGATTGAATTACCTCTCACACCTTATTTGAGACTAGAGCCTTTGCATTGAGGGCTATCTGAAAACGGCTGTGGCGCTGAAGTTGCCTGTGAATGTGGAGTTGGTGGCATGTGAAACCCGCATGTGGAGCATTCCTTTGTGCGGGATGCTCTACCAGGTTCATTCCTAGATAATGCACTCAAAGGGCACTAAGCATAGAGTGTGAAAACTGAGTTTCCTTGAGAGCTGCTTGGAAGCCTGATGGTGTGTGAAGTTAGTGAGCCAAATGAAGTTGTTCTCCCACAAGAACCACTCAGCTGATTCTTCTTCAATATGCCCTTCACCAACATGCAGTGTTTCCTTGATTGAATTAGCTCTCACACCAATATTTGCATGTACAGCCTTTGCATTGAGGGCTATCTGAAAACGGCTGTGGCGCTGAAGTTGCCTGTGAATGTGGAGTTGGTGGCATGTGAAACCCGCATGTGGAGCATTCGTTTGTGTGGGATGCTCACCAAGCTTCATTTCAGTCCTAGGCACTCAAAGGGCACTAAGCATAGAGTGTGAAAACTGAGTTTCCTTGAGAGCTGCTTGGAAGCCTGATGGTGTGTGAAGTTAGTGAGCCAAGTGGAGTTGTTCTCCCACAAGAACCACTCGGCTGATTCTTCTTCAATATGCCCTTCACCAACATGCAGTGTTTCCTTGATTGAATTAGCTCTCACACCAATATTTGCGTCTAGAGCTTTTGCATTGAGGGCTATCTGAAAACGGCTGTGGCGCTGAAGTTGCCTGTGAATGTGGAGTTGGTGGCATGTGAAACCCGCATGTGGAGCATTCGTTTGTGTGGGATGCTCACCAAGCTTCATTTCAGTCCTAGGCACTCAAAGGGCACTAAGCATAGAGTGTGAAAACTGAGTTTCCTTGAGAGCTGCTTGGAAGCCTGATGGTGTGTGAAATTAGTGAGCCAAATGGAGTTGTTCTCCCACAAGAACCACTCGGCTGATCCTTCTTCAATATGCCCTTCACCAACATGCAGTGTTTCCTTGATTGAAATAGTTCTCACACCAATATTTGCATGTAGAGCCTTTGCAATGAGGGCTATCTGAAAACGGCTGTGGCGCTGAAGTTGCCTGTGAATGTGGAGTTGGTGGCATGTGAAACCCGCATGTGGAGCATTCGTTTGTGTGGGATGCTCACCAATCTTCATTTCAGTCCTAGGTACTCAAAGGGCACTAAGCATAGAGTGTGAAAACTGAGTTTCCTTGAGAGCTGCTTGGAAGCCTGATGGTGTGTGAAGTTACTGAGCCAAATGGAGTTGTTCTCCCACAAGAACCACTCGGCTGATGCTTCTTCAATATGCCCTTCACCAACATGCAGTGTTTCCTTGATTGAATTAGCTCTCACACCAATATCTGCATGTACAGCCTTTGCAATGAGGGCTATCTGAAAACGGCTGTGGCGCTGAAGTTGCCTGTGAATCTGGAGTTGGTGGCATGTGAAACCCGCATGTGGAATATTCGTCTGTGTGGGATGCTCTTCCAGGTTCATTCCTAGATAATGCACTCAAAGGGCACTAAGCCTAGAGTGTGAAAACTGAGTTTCCTTGAGAGCTGCTTGGAAGCCTGATGGTGTGTGAAGTTAGTGAGCCAAATGGAGTTGTTCTCCCACAAGAACCACTCGGCTGATTCTTCTTCAATATGCCCTTCACCAACATGCAGTGTTTCCTTGATTGAATTAGCTCTCACACCAATATTTGCGTCTAGAGCCTTTGCATTGAGGGCTATCTGAAAACGGCTGTGGCACTGAAGTTGCCTGTGAATGTGGAGTTGGTGGCATGTGAAACCCGCATGTGGAGCATTCGTTTTTGTGGGATGCTCACCAATCTTCATTTCAGTCCTAGGCACTCAAAGGGCACTAAGCATAGAGTGTGAAAACTGAGTTTCCTTGAGAGCTGCTTGGAAGCCTGATGGTGTGTGAAGTTAGTGAGCCAAATGGAGTTGTTCTCCCACAAGAACCACTCGGCTGATTCTTCTTCAATATGCCCTTCACCAACATGCAGTGTTTCCTTGATTGAATTAGCTCTCACACCAATATTTGAATGTACAGCCTTTGCAATGAGGGCTATCTGAAAACGGCTGTGGCGCTGAAGTTGCCTGTGAATGTGGAGTTGGTGGCATGTGAAACCCGCATGTGGAGCATTCGTTTGTGTGGGATGCTCACCAAGCTTCATTTCAGTCCTAGGCACTCAAAGAGCACTAAGCATAGAGTGTGAAAACTGAGTTTCCTTGAGAGCTGCTTGGAAGCCTGATGGTGTGTGAAGTTAGTGAGCCAAATGGAGTTGTTCTCCCATAAGAACCACTCGGCTGATTCTTCCTCAATATGCCCTTCACCAGCATGCAGTGTTTCCTTGATTGAATTAGCTCTCACAACAATATTTGCGTCTAGAGCCTTTGCATTGAGGGCTATCTGAAAACGGCTGTGGCGCTGAAGTTGCCTGTGAATGTGGAGTTGGTGGCATGTGAAACCCGCATGTGGAATATTCGTTTGTGTGGGATGCTCTACCAGGTTCATTCCTAGATAATGTACTCAAAGGGCACTAAGCATAGAGTGTGAAAACTGCGTTTCCTTGAGAGCTGCTTGGAAGCCTGATGGTGTGTGAAGTTAGTGAGCCAAATGGAGTTGTTCTCCCACAAGAACCACTCAGCTGATTCTTCTTCAATATGCCCTTCAAAAACATGCAGTGTTTCCTTGATTGAATTAGCTCTCACACCAATATTTGCGTCTAGAGCCTTTGCATTGAGGGCTATCTGAAAACGGCTGTGGCGCTGAAGTTGCCTGTGAATGTGGAGTTGGTGGCATGTGAAACCCGCATGTGGAGCATTCGTTTGTGTGGGATGCTCTACCAGGTTCATTTCTAGATAATGCACTCAAAGGGCACTAAGCATAGAGTGTGAAAACTGAGTTTCCTTGAGAGCTGCTTGGAAGCCTGATGGTGTGTGAAGTTAGTGAGCCAAATGGAGTTGTTCTCCCACAAGAACCACTCGGCTGATTCTTCTTCAATATGCCCTTCACCAACATGCAGTGTTTCCTTGATTGAATTACCTCTCACACCTTATTTGAGACTAGAGCCTTTGCATTGAGGGCTATCTGAAAACGGCTGTGGCGCTGAAGTTGCCTGTGAATGTGGAGTTGGTGGCATGTGAAACCCGCATGTGGAGCATTCGTTTGTGTGGGATGCCCTGCCAGGTTCATTCCTAGATAATGCACTCAAAGGGCACTAAGCATAGAGTGTGAAAACTGAGTTTCCTTGAGAGCTGTTTGGAAGCCTGATGGTGTGTGAAGTTAGTGAGCCAAATGGAGTTGTTCTCCCACAAGAACCACTCGGCTGATCCTTCTTCAATATGCCCTTCACCAACATGCAGTGTGTCCTTGATTGAATTAGCTCTCACACCAATATTTGCATCTAGAGCCTTTGCATTGAGGGCTATCTGAAAACGGCTGTGGCGCTGAAATTGCCTGTGAATGTGGAGTTGGTGGCATGTGAAACCCGCATGTGGAGCATTCGTTTGTGTGGGATGCTCACCAAGCTTCATTTCAGTCCTAGGCACTCAAAGGGCACTAAGCATAGAGTGTGAAAACTGAGTTTCCTTGAGAGCTGCTTGGAAGCCTGATGGTGTGTGAAGTTAGTGAGCCAAATGGA
Organism: Ochotona princeps; assembly: GCF_030435755.1. Lineage (NCBI taxonomy): Eukaryota > Metazoa > Chordata > Mammalia > Lagomorpha > Ochotonidae > Ochotona > Ochotona princeps. Next base: position 29,900 of record NW_026698726.1, on the reverse strand, counting down.
GTTGTTCTCCCACAAGAACCACTCGGCTGATTCTTCTTCAATATGCCCTTCGCCAACATGCAGTGTTTCCTTGATTGAATTAGCTCTCACACCAATATTTGCGTCTAGAGCCTTTGCATTGAGGGCTATCTGAAAACGGCTGTGGCGCTGAAGTTGCCTGTGAATGTGGAGTTGGTGGCATGTGAAACCCCCATGTGAAATATTCGTTTGTGTGGGATGCTCTGCCAGGTTCATTCCTAGATAATGCACTCAAAGGGCACTAAGCATAGAGTGTGAAAACTGAGTTTCCTTGAGAGCTGCTTGGAAGCCTGATAGTGTGTGAAGTTAGTGAGCCAAATGGAGTTGTTCTCCCACAAGAACTACTCTGCTGATCCTTCTTCAATATGCCCTTCACCAACATGCAGTGTTTCCTTGATTGAATTAGCTCTCAAACCAATATTTGCGTCTAGAGCCTTTGCATTGAGGGCTATCTGAAAACGGCTGTGGCACTGAAGTTGCCTGTGAATGTGGAGTTGGTGGCATGTGAAACCCGCATGTGGAGCATTCGTTTGTGTGGGATGCTCTACCAGGCTCGTTCCTAGATAATGCACTGAAAGGGCACTAAGCATAGACTGTGAAACCTGAGTTTCCTTGAGAGCTGCTTGGAAGCCTGATGGTGTGTGAAGTTAGTGAGCCAAATGCAGTTGTTCTCCCACAAGAACCACTCGGCTGATTCTTCTTCAATATGCCCTTCACCAACATGCAGTGTTTCCTTGATTGAATTAGCTCTCACATGAATATTTGCGTCTAGAGCCTTTGCATTGAGGGCTATCTGAAAACGGCTGTGGCACTGAAGTTGCCTGTGAATGTGGAGTTGGTGGCATGTGAAACCCGCATGTGGAGCATTCGTTTGTGTGGGATGCTCTACCAGGTTCATTCCTAGATAATGCACTCAAAGGGCACTAAGCATAGAGTGTGAAACCTGAGTTTCCTTGAGAGCTGCTTGGAAGCCTGATGGTGTGTGAAGTTAGTGAGCCAAATGGAGTTGTTCTCCCACAAGAACCACTCGGCTGATTCTTCTTCAATATGCCCTTCACCAACATGCAGTGTTTCCTTGATTGAATTAGCTCTCACACCAATATTTGCGTCTAGAGCCTTTGCATTGAGGGCTATCTGAAAACGGCTGTGGCGCTGAAGTTGCCTGAGAATGTGGAGTTGGTGGCATGTGAAACCCCCATGTGAAATATTCGTTTGTGTGGGATGCTCTGCCAGGTTCATTCCTAGATAATGCAGTGAAAGGGCACTAAGCATAGAGTGTGAAAACTGAGTTTCCTTGAGAGCTGCTTGGAAGCCTGATGGTGTGTGAAGTTAGTGAGCCAAATGGAGTTGTTCTCCCACAAGAACCACTCGGCTGATCCTTCTTCAATATGCCCTTCACCAACATGCAGTGTTTCCTTGATTGAATTAGCTCTCACACCAATATTTGCGTCTAGAGCCTTTGCATTGAGGGCTATCTGAAAACGGCTGTGGCGCTGAAGTTGCCTGTGAATGTGGAGTTGGTGGCATGTGAAACCCGCATTGTGGAGCATTCGTTTGTGTGGGATGCTCACCAAGCTTCATTTCAGTCCTAGGCACTCAAAGGGCACTAAGCATAGAGTGTGAAAACTGAGTTTCCTTGAGAGCTTCTTGGAAGCCTGATGGTGTGTGAAGTTAGTGAGCCAAATGGAGTTGTTCTCCCACAAGAACCACTCGGCTGATTCTTCTTCAATATGCCCTTCACCAACATGCAGTGTTTCCTTGATTGAATTAGCTCTCACACCAATATTTGCGTCTAGAGCCTTTTGCATTGAGGGCTATCTGAAAACGGCTGTGGCGCTGAAGTTGCCTGTGAATGTGGAGTTGGTGGCATGTGAAACCCACCATGTGAAATATTCGTTTGTGTGGGATGCTCTGCCAGGGTTCATTCCTAGATAATGCACTCAAAAGCGCACTAAGCATAGAGTGTGAAAACTGAGTTTCCTTGAGAGCTGCTTGGAAGCCTGATGGTGTGTGAAGTTAGTGAGCCAAATGGAGTTGTTCTCCCACAAGAACCACTCGGCTGATCCTTCTTCAATATGCCCTTCACCAACATGCAGTGTTTCCTTGATTGAATTAGCTCTCACACCAGTATTTGCGTCTAGAGCCTTTGCATTGAGGGCTATCTGAAAACGGCTGTGGCGCTGAAGTTGCCTGTGAATGTGGAGTTGGTGGCATGTGAAACACCCATGAGGAATATTCGTTTGTGTGGGATGCTCTGCCAGGTTCATTCCTAGATAATGCACTCAAAGGGCACTAAGCATAGAGTGTGAAAACTGAGTTTCTTGAGAGCTGCTTGGAAGCCTGATGGTGTGTGAAGTTAGTGAGCCAAATGGAGTTGTTCTCCCACAAGAACCACTCGGCTGATTCTTCTTCAATATGCCCTTCACCCAACATGCAGTGTTTCCTTCATTGGAATTAGCATCTCACACCAATATTTGCGTCTCTAGAGCCTTTGCATTGAGGGCTATCTGAAAACGGCTGTGGCGCTGAAGTTGCCTGTGAATGTGGAGTTGGTGGCATGTGAAACCCGCATGTGGAGCATTCGTTTGTGTGGGATGCTCACCAAGCTTCATTTCAGTCCTAGGCACTCAAAGGGCACTAAGCATAGAGTGTGAAAACTGAGTTTCCTTGAGAGCTGCTTGGAAGCCTGATGGTGTGTGGTTAGTGAGCCAAATGGAGTTGTTCTCCCACAAGAACCACTCGGCTGATTCTTCTTCAATATGCCCTTCACCAACATGCAGTGTTTCCTTGATTGAATTAGCTCTCACACCAATATTTTGCGTCTAGAGCCTTTGCATTGAGGGCTATCTGAAAACGGCTGTGGCGCTGAAGTTGCCTGTGAATGTGGAGTTGGTGGCATGTGAAACCCGCATGTGGAGCATTCGTTTGTGGTGGGGATGCTCACCAAGCTTCATTTCAGTCCTAGGCACTCAAAGGGCACTAAGCATAGAGTGTGAAAACTGAGTTTCCTTGAGAGCTGCTTGGAAGCCTGATGGTGTGTGTGAAGTTAGTGAGCCAAAATGGAGTTGTTCTCCCACAAGAACCACTCGGCTGATCCTTCTTCAATATGCCCCTTCACCAACATGCAGTGTTTCCTTGATTGAATTAGCTCTCACACCAATATTTGAGTCTAGAGGCCTTTGCATTGGAGGGGCTATCTGAAAACGGCTGTGGCGCTGAAGTTGCCTGTGAATGTGGAGTTGGTGGCATGTGAAACCCGCATGTGGAATATTCGTTTGTGTGGGATGCTCTGCCAGGTTCATTCCTAGATAATGCACTCAAAGGGCACTAAGCATAGAGTGTGAAAACTGAGTTTCCTTGAGAGCTGCTTGGAAGCCTGATGGTGTGTGAAGTTAGTGAGCCAAATGGAGTTGTTCTCCCACAAGAACCGCTCGGCTGATTCTTCTTCCATATGCCCTTCACCAACATGCAGTGTTTCCTTGATTGAATTAGCTCTCACAACAATATTTGCGTCTAGAGCCTTTGCATTGAGGTCTATCTGAAAACGGCTGTGGCACTGAAGTTGCCTGGGAATGTGGAGCTGTTGGCATGTGAAACCCGCATGTGGAGCATTCGTTTGTGTGGGATGCTCACCAAGCTTCATTTCAGTAGTAGACACTCAAAGGGCACTAAGCATAGAGTGTGAAAACTGAGTTTCCTAGAGAGGTGCTTGGAAGCCTGATGGTGTGGTTAGTGAGCCAAATGGAGTTGTTCTCCCACAAGAACCACTCGGCTGATTCTTCTTCAATATGCCCTTCACCAACATGCAGTGTTTCCTTGATTGAATTAGCTCTCACACCAATATTTGCGTCTAGAGCCTTTGCATTGAGGGCTATCTGAAAACGGCTGTGGCGCTGAAGTTGCCTGTGAATGTGGAGTTGGTGGCATGTGAAACCCGCATGTGGAGCATTCGTTTGTGTGGGATGCTCACCAAGCTTCATTTCAGTCCTAGGCACTCAAAGGGCACTAAGCATAGAGTGTGAAAACTGAGTTTCCTTGAGAGCTGCTTGGAAGCCTGATGGTGTGTGAAGTTAGTGAGCCAAATGGAGTTGTTCTCCCACAAGAACCACTCGGCTGATTCTTCTTCAATATGCCCTTCACCAACATGCAGTGTTTCCTTGATTGAATTAGCTCTCACACCAATATTTGAGTCTAGAGCCTTTGCATTGAGGGCTATCTGAAAACGGCTGTGGCGCTGAAGTTGCCTGTGAATGTGGAGTTGGTGGCATGTGAAACCGCCATGTGGAATATTCTTTTGTGTGGGATGCTCTGCCAGGTTCATTCCTAGATAATGCACTCAAAGGGCACTAAGCATAGAGTGTGAAAACTGAGTTTCCTTGAGAGCTGCTTGGAAGCCTGATGGTGTGTGAAGTTAGTGAGCCAAATGGAGTTGTTCTCCCACAAGAACCACTCGGCTGATCCTTCTTCATTATGCCCTTCACCAACATGCAGTGTTTCCTTGATTGAATTAGCTCTCACACCAATTTTTGAGTCTAGAGCCTTTGCATTGAGGGCTATCTGAAAACGGCTGTGGCGCTGAAGTTGCCTGTGAATGTGGAGTTGGTGGCATGTGAAACACGCCATGTGGAATATTCATTTGTGTGGGATGCTCTGCCAGGTTCATTCCTAGATAATGCACTCAAAGGGCACTAAGCATAGAGTGTGAAAACTGAGTTTCCTTGAGAGCTGCTTGGAAGCCTGATGGTGTGTGAAGTTAGTGAGCCAAATGGAGTTGTTCTCCCACAAGAACCACTTGGCTGATCCTTCTTCAATATGCCCTTCACCAACATGCAGTGTTTCCTTGATTGAATTAGCTCTCACACCAATATTTGAGTCTAGAGCCTTTGGATTGAGGGCTATCTGAAAACGGCTGTGGCGCTGAAGTTGCCTGTGAATGTGGAGTTGGTGGCATGTGAAACCCGCATGTGGAATATTCGTTTGTGTGGGATGCTCTGCCAGGTTCATTCCTAGATAATGCACTCAAAGGGCACTAAGCATAGAGTGTGAAAACTGAGTTTCCTTGAGAGCTGCTTGGAAGCCTGATGGTGTGGTTAGTGAGCCAAATGGAGTTGTTCTCCCACAAGAACCACTCGGCTGATTCTTCTTCAATATGCCCTTCACCAACATGCAGTGTTTCCTTGATTGAATTAGCTCTCACACCAATATTTGCGTCTAGAGCCTTTGCATTGAGGGCTATCTGAAAACGGCTGTGGCGCTGAAGTTGCCTGTGAATGTGGAGTTGGTGGCATGTGAAACACGCATGTGGAGCATTCGTTTCTGTGGGATGCTCACCAAGCTTCTTTTCAGTCCTAGGCACTCAAAGGGCACTAAGCATAGAGTGTGAAAACTGAGTTTCCTTGAGAGCTGCTTGGAAGCCTGATGGTGTGTGAAGTTAGTGAGCCAAATGGAGTTGTTCTCCCACAAGAACCACTCGGCTGATCCTTCTTCAATATGCCCTTCACCAACATGCAGTGTTTCCTTGATTGAATTAGCTCTCACACCAGTATTTGCGTCTAGAGCCTTTGCATTGAGGGCTATCTGAAAACGGCTGTGGCGCTGAAGTTGCCTGTGAATGTGGAGTTGGTGGCATGTGAAACACCCATGAGGAATATTCGTTTGTGTGGGATGCTCTGCCAGGTTCATTCCTAGATAATGCACTCAAAGGGCACTAAGCATAGAGTGTGAAAACTGAGTTTCCTTGAGAGCTGCTTGGAAGCCTGATGGTGTGTGAAGTTAGTGAGCCAAATGGAGTTGTTCTCCCACAAGAACCACTCGGCTGATTCTTCTTCAATATGCCCTTCACCAACATGCAGTGTTTCCTTCATTGAATTAGCTCTCACACCAATATTTGCGTCTAGAGCCTTTGCATTGAGGGCTATCTGAAAACGGCTGTGGCGCTGAAGTTGCCTGTGAATGTGGAGTTGGTGGCATGTGAAACACGCATGTGGAGCATTCGTTTGTGTGGGATGCTCACCAAGCTTCATTTCAGTCCTAGGCACTCAAAGGGCACTAAGCATAGAGTGTGAAAACTGAGTTTCCTTGAGAGCTGCTTGGAAGCCTGATGGTGTGTGGTTAGTGAGCCAAATGGAGTTGTTCTCCCACAAGAACCACTCGGCTGATTCTTCTTCAATATGCCCTTCACCAACATGCAGTGTTTCCTTGATTGAATTAGCTCTCACACCAATATTTGCGTCTAGAGCCTTTGCATTGAGGGCTATCTGAAAACGGCTGTGGCGCTGAAGTTGCCTGTGAATGTGGAGTTGGTGGCATGTGAAACCCGCATGTGGAGCATTCGTTTGTGTGGGATGCTCACCAAGCTTCATTTCAGTCCTAGGCACTCAAAGGGCACTAAGCATAGAGTGTGAAAACTGAGTTTCCTTGAGAGCTGCTTGGAAGCCTGATGGTGTGTGAAGTTAGTGAGCCAAATGGAGTTGTTCTCCCACAAGAACCACTCGGCTGATCCTTCTTCAATATGCCCTTCACCAACATGCAGTGTTTCCTTGATTGAATTAGCTCTCACACCAATATTTGAGTCTAGAGCCTTTGCATTGAGGGCTATCTGAAAACGGCTGTGGCGCTGAAGTTGCCTGTGAATGTGGAGTTGGTGGCATGTGAAACCCGCATGTGGAATATTCGTTTGTGTGGGATGCTCTGCCAGGTTCATTCCTAGATAATGCACTCAAAGGGCACTAAGCATAGAGTGTGAAAACTGAGTTTCCTTGAGAGCTGCTTGGAAGCCTGATGGTGTGTGAAGTTAGTGAGCCAAATGGAGTTGTTCTCCCACAAGAACCGCTCGGCTGATTCTTCTTCCATATGCCCTTCACCAACATGCAGTGTTTCCTTGATTGAATTAGCTCTCACAACAATATTTGCGTCTAGAGCCTTTGCATTGAGGTCTATCTGAAAACGGCTGTGGCACTGAAGTTGCCTGTGAATGTGGAGTTGTTGGCATGTGAAACCCGCATGTGGAGCATTCCTTTGTGTGGGATGCTCACCAAGCTTCATTTCAGTAGTAGACGCCCTCAAAGGGCACTAAGCATAGAGTGTGAAAACTGAGTTTCCTAGAGAGGTGCTTGGAAGCCTGATGGTGTGGTTAGTGAGCCAAATGGAGTTGTTCTCCCACAAGAACCACTCGGCTGATTCTTCTTCAATATGCCCTTCACCAACATGCAGTGTTTCCTTGATTGAATTAGCTCTCACACCAATATTTGCGTCTAGAGCCTTTGCATTGAGGGCTATCTGAAAACGGCTGTGGCGCTGAAGTTGCCTGTGAATGTGGAGTTGGTGGCATGTGAAACCCGCATGTGGAGCATTCGTTTGTGTGGGATGCTCACCAAGCTTCATTTCAGTCCTAGGCACTCAAAGGGCACTAAGCATAGAGTGTGAAAACTGAGTTTCCTTGAGAGCTGCTTGGAAGCCTGATGGTGTGTGAAGTTAGTGAGCCAAATGGAGTTGTTCTCCCACAAGAACCACTCGGCTGATTCTTCTTCAATATGCCCTTCACCAACATGCAGTGTTTCCTTGATTGAATTAGCTCTCACACCAATATTTGAGTCTAGAGCCTTTGCATTGAGGGCTATCTGAAAACGGCTGTGGCGCTGAAGTTGCCTGTGAATGTGGAGTTGGTGGCATGTGAAACCGCCATGTGGAATATTCTTTTGTGTGGGATGCTCTGCCAGGTTCATTCCTAGATAATGCACTCAAAGGGCACTAAGCATAGAGTGTGAAAACTGAGTTTCCTTGAGAGCTGCTTGGAAGCCTGATGGTGTGTGAAGTTAGTGAGCCAAATGGAGTTGTTCTCCCACAAGAACCACTCGGCTGATCCTTCTTCATTATGCCCTTCACCAACATGCAGTGTTTCCTTGATTGAATTAGCTCTCACACCAATTTTTGAGTCTAGAGCCTTTGCATTGAGGGCTATCTGAAAACGGCTGTGGCGCTGAAGTTGCCTGTGAATGTGGAGTTGGTGGCATGTGAAACACGCCATGTGGAATATTCATTTGTGTGGGATGCTCTGCCAGGTTCATTCCTAGATAATGCACTCAAAGGGCACTAAGCATAGAGTGTGAAAACTGAGTTTCCTTGAGAGCTGCTTGGAAGCCTGATGGTGTGTGAAGTTAGTGAGCCAAATGGAGTTGTTCTCCCACAAGAACCACTTGGCTGATCCTTCTTCAATATGCCCTTCACCAACATGCAGTGTTTCCTTGATTGAATTAGCTCTCACACCAATATTTGAGTCTAGAGCCTTTGGATTGAGGGCTATCTGAAAACGGCTGTGGCGCTGAAGTTGCCTGTGAATGTGGAGTTGGTGGCATGTGAAACCCGCATGTGGAATATTCGTTTGTGTGGGATGCTCTGCCAGGTTCATTCCTAGATAATGCACTCAAAGGGCACTAAGCATAGAGTGTGAAAACTGAGTTTCCTTGAGAGCTGCTTGGAAGCCTGATGGTGTGGTTAGTGAGCCAAATGGAGTTGTTCTCCCACAAGAACCACTCGGCTGATTCTTCTTCAATATGCCCTTCACCAACATGCAGTGTTTCCTTGATTGAATTAGCTCTCACACCAATATTTGCGTCTAGAGCCTTTGCATTGAGGGCTATCTGAAAACGGCTGTGGCGCTGAAGTTGCCTGTGAATGTGGAGTTGGTGGCATGTGAAACCCGCATGTGGAGCATTCGTTTGTGTGGGATGCTCACCAAGCTTCATTTCAGTCCTAGGCACTCAAAGGGCACTAAGCATAGAGTGTGAAAACTGAGTTTCCTTGAGAGCTGCTTGGAAGCCTGATGGTGTGTGAAGTTAGTGAGCCAAATGGAGTTGTTCTCCCACAAGAACCACTCGGCTGATTCTTCTTCAATATGCCCTTCACCAACATGCAGTGTTTCCTTGATTGAATTAGCTCTCACACCAATATTTGAGTCTAGAGCCTTTGCATTGAGGGCTATCTGAAAACGGCTGTGGCGCTGAAGTTGCCTGTGAATGTGGAGTTGGTGGCATGTGAAACCGCCATGTGGAATATTCTTTTGTGTGGGATGCTCTGCCAGGTTCATTCCTAGATAATGCACTCAAAGGGCACTAAGCATAGAGTGTGAAAACTGAGTTTCCTTGAGAGCTGCTTGGAAGCCTGATGGTGTGTGAAGTTAGTGAGCCAAATGGAGTTGTTCTCCCACAAGAACCACTCGGCTGATCCTTCTTCATTATGCCCTTCACCAACATGCAGTGTTTCCTTGATTGAATTAGCTCTCACACCAATTTTTGAGTCTAGAGCCTTTGCATTGAGGGCTATCTGAAAACGGCTGTGGCGCTGAAGTTGCCTGTGAATGTGGAGTTGGTGGCATGTGAAACACGCCATGTGGAATATTCATTTGTGTGGGATGCTCTGCCAGGTTCATTCCTAGATAATGCACTCAAAGGGCACTAAGCATAGAGTGTGAAAACTGAGTTTCCTTGAGAGCTGCTTGGAAGCCTGATGGTGTGTGAAGTTAGTGAGCCAAATGGAGTTGTTCTCCCACAAGAACCACTTGGCTGATCCTTCTTCAATATGCCCTTCACCAACATGCAGTGTTTCCTTGATTGAATTAGCTCTCACACCAATATTTGAGTCTAGAGCCTTTGGATTGAGGGCTATCTGAAAACGGCTGTGGCGCTGAAGTTGCCTGTGAATGTGGAGTTGGTGGCATGTGAAACCCGCATGTGGAATATTCGTTTGTGTGGGATGCTCTGCCAGGTTCATTCCTAGATAATGCACTCAAAGGGCACTAAGCATAGAGTGTGAAAACTGAGTTTCCTTGAGAGCTGCTTGGAAGCCTGATGGTGTGTGAAGTTAGTGAGCCAAATGGAGTTGTTCTCCCACAAGAACCACTTGGCTGATCCTTCTTCAATATGCCCTTCACCAACATGCAGTGTTTCCTTGATTGAATTAGCTCTCACACCAATATTTGAGTCTAGAGCCTTTGGATTGAGGGCTATCTGAAAACGGCTGTGGCGCTGAAGTTGCCTGTGAATGTGGAGTTGGTGGCATGTGAAACCCGCATGTGGAATATTCGTTTGTGTGGGATGCTCTGCCAGGTTCATTCCTAGATAATGCACTCAAAGGGCACTAAGCATAGAGTGTGAAAACTGAGTTTCCTTGAGAGCTGCTTGGAAGCCTGATGGTGTGGTTAGTGAGCCAAATGGAGTTGTTCTCCCACAAGAACCACTCGGCTGATTCTTCTTCAATATGCCCTTCACCAACATGCAGTGTTTCCTTGATTGAATTAGCTCTCACACCAATATTTGCGTCTAGAGCCTTTGCATTGAGGGCTATCTGAAAACGGCTGTGGCGCTGAAGTTGCCTGTGAATGTGGAGTTGGTGGCATGTGAAACACGCATGTGGAGCATTCGTTTCTGTGGGATGCTCACCAAGCTTCTTTTCAGTCCTAGGCACTCAAAGGGCACTAAGCATAGAGTGTGAAAACTGAGTTTCCTTGAGAGCTGCTTGGAAGCCTGATGGTGTGTGAAGTTAGTGAGCCAAATGGAGTTGTTCTCCCACAAGAACCACTCGGCTGATCCTTCTTCAATATGCCCTTCACCAACATGCAGTGTTTCCTTGATTGAATTAGCTCTCACACCAGTATTTGCGTCTAGAGCCTTTGCATTGAGGGCTATCTGAAAACGGCTGTGGCGCTGAAGTTGCCTGTGAATGTGGAGTTGGTGGCATGTGAAACACCCATGAGGAATATTCGTTTGTGTGGGATGCTCTGCCAGGTTCATTCCTAGATAATGCACTCAAAGGGCACTAAGCATAGAGTGTGAAAACTGAGTTTCCTTGAGAGCTGCTTGGAAGCCTGATGGTGTGTGAAGTTAGTGAGCCAAATGGAGTTGTTCTCCCACAAGAACCACTCGGCTGATTCTTCTTCAATATGCCCTTCACCAACATGCAGTGTTTCCTTCATTGAATTAGCTCTCACACCAATATTTGCGTCTAGAGCCTTTGCATTGAGGGCTATCTGAAAACGGCTGTGGCGCTGAAGTTGCCTGTGAATGTGGAGTTGGTGGCATGTGAAACACGCATGTGGAGCATTCGTTTGTGTGGGATGCTCACCAAGCTTCATTTCAGTCCTAGGCACTCAAAGGGCACTAAGCATAGAGTGTGAAAACTGAGTTTCCTTGAGAGCTGCTTGGAAGCCTGATGGTGTGTGGTTAGTGAGCCAAATGGAGTTGTTCTCCCACAAGAACCACTCGGCTGATTCTTCTTCAATATGCCCTTCACCAACATGCAGTGTTTCCTTGATTGAATTAGCTCTCACACCAATATTTGCGTCTAGAGCCTTTGCATTGAGGGCTATCTGAAAACGGCTGTGGCGCTGAAGTTGCCTGTGAATGTGGAGTTGGTGGCATGTGAAACCCGCATGTGGAGCATTCGTTTGTGTGGGATGCTCACCAAGCTTCATTTCAGTCCTAGGCACTCAAAGGGCACTAAGCATAGAGTGTGAAAACTGAGTTTCCTTGAGAGCTGCTTGGAAGCCTGATGGTGTGTGAAGTTAGTGAGCCAAATGGAGTTGTTCTCCCACAAGAACCACTCGGCTGATCCTTCTTCAATATGCCCTTCACCAACATGCAGTGTTTCCTTGATTGAATTAGCTCTCACACCAATATTTGAGTCTAGAGCCTTTGCATTGAGGGCTATCTGAAAACGGCTGTGGCGCTGAAGTTGCCTGTGAATGTGGAGTTGGTGGCATGTGAAACCGCCATGTGGAATATTCTTTTGTGTGGGATGCTCTGCCAGGTTCATTCCTAGATAATGCACTCAAAGGGCACTAAGCATAGAGTGTGAAAACTGAGTTTCCTTGAGAGCTGCTTGGAAGCCTGATGGTGTGTGAAGTTAGTGAGCCAAATGGAGTTGTTCTCCCACAAGAACCACTCGGCTGATCCTTCTTCATTATGCCCTTCACCAACATGCAGTGTTTCCTTGATTGAATTAGCTCTCACACCAATTTTTGAGTCTAGAGCCTTTGCATTGAGGGCTATCTGAAAACGGCTGTGGCGCTGAAGTTGCCTGTGAATGTGGAGTTGGTGGCATGTGAAACACGCCATGTGGAATATTCATTTGTGTGGGATGCTCTGCCAGGTTCATTCCTAGATAATGCACTCAAAGGGCACTAAGCATAGAGTGTGAAAACTGAGTTTCCTTGAGAGCTGCTTGGAAGCCTGATGGTGTGTGAAGTTAGTGAGCCAAATGGAGTTGTTCTCCCACAAGAACCACTTGGCTGATCCTTCTTCAATATGCCCTTCACCAACATGCAGTGTTTCCTTGATTGAATTAGCTCTCACACCAATATTTGAGTCTAGAGCCTTTGGATTGAGGGCTATCTGAAAACGGCTGTGGCGCTGAAGTTGCCTGTGAATGTGGAGTTGGTGGCATGTGAAACCCGCATGTGGAATATTCGTTTGTGTGGGATGCTCTGCCAGGTTCATTCCTAGATAATGCACTCAAAGGGCACTAAGCATAGAGTGTGAAAACTGAGTTTCCTTGAGAGCTGCTTGGAAGCCTGATGGTGTGGTTAGTGAGCCAAATGGAGTTGTTCTCCCACAAGAACCACTCGGCTGATTCTTCTTCAATATGCCCTTCACCAACATGCAGTGTTTCCTTGATTGAATTAGCTCTCACACCAATATTTGCGTCTAGAGCCTTTGCATTGAGGGCTATCTGAAAACGGCTGTGGCGCTGAAGTTGCCTGTGAATGTGGAGTTGGTGGCATGTGAAACACGCATGTGGAGCATTCGTTTCTGTGGGATGCTCACCAAGCTTCTTTTCAGTCCTAGGCACTCAAAGGGCACTAAGCATAGAGTGTGAAAACTGAGTTTCCTTGAGAGCTGCTTGGAAGCCTGATGGTGTGTGAAGTTAGTGAGCCAAATAGAGTTGTTCTCCCACAAGAACCACTCGGCTGATTCTTCTTCAATATGCCCTTCACCAACATGCAGTGTTTCCTTGATTGAATTAGCTCTCACACCAATATTTGAGTCTAGAGCCTTTGCATTGAGGGCTATCTGAAAACAGCTGTGGCGCTGAAGTTGCCTGTGAATGTGGAGTTGGTGGCATGTGAAAGCCCCATGTGGAATATTCGTTTGTGTGGGATGCTCTACCAGGTTCATGCCTAGATAATGCACTCAAAGGGCACTAAGCATAGAGTGTGAAAACTGAGTTTCCTTGAGAGCTGCTTGGAAGCCTGATGGTGTGTGAAGTTAGTGAGCCAAATGGAGTTGTTCTCCCACAAGAACCACTCGGCTGATTCTTCTTCAATATGCCCTTCACCAACATGCAGTGTTTCCTTGATTGAATTAGCTCTCACACCAATATTTGAGTCTAGAGCCTTTGCATTGAGGGCTATCTGAAAACGGCTGTGGCGCTGAAGTTGCCTGTGAATGTGGAGTTGGTGGCATGTGAAACCCGCATGTGGAGCATTCGTTTGTGTGGGATGCTCTACCAGGTTCATTCCTAGATAATGCACTCAAAGGGCACTAAGCATAGAGTGTGAAACCTGAGTTTCCTTGAGAGCTGCTTGGAAGCCTGATGGTGTGTGAAGTTAGTGAGCCAAATAGAGTTGTTCTCCCACAAGAACCACTCGGCTGATTCTTCTTCAATATGCCCTTCACCAACATGCAGTGTTTCCTTGATTGAATTAGCTCTCACACCAATATTTGCGTCTAGAGCCTTTGCATTGAGGGCTATCTGAAAACGGCTGTGGCGCTGAAGTTGCCTGTGAATGTGGAGTTGGTGGCATGTGAAACCCGCATGTGGAATATTCGTCTGTGTGGGATGCTCTACCAGGTTCATGCCTAGATAATGCACTGAAAGGGCACTAAGCATAGAGTGTGAAAACTGAGTTTCCTTTAAAGCTGCTTGGAAGCCTGATGGTGTGTGAAGTTAGTGAGCCAAATGGAGTTGTTCTCCCACAAGAACCACTCGGCTGATTCTTCTTCAATATGCCCTTCACCAACATGCAGTGTTTCCTTGATTGAATTAGCTCTCACACCAATATTTGCGTCTAGAGCCTTTGCATTGAGGGCTATCTGAAAACGGCTGTGGCGCTGAAGTTGCCTGTGAATGTGGAGTTGGTGGCATGTGAAACACGCATGTGGAGCATTCGTTTCTGTGGGATGCTCACCAAGCTTCTTTTCAGTCCTAGGCACTCAAAGGGCACTAAGCATAGAGTGTGAAAACTGAGTTTCCTTGAGAGCTGCTTGGAAGCCTGATGGTGTGTGAAGTTAGTGAGCCAAATAGAGTTGTTCTCCCACAAGAACCACTCGGCTGATTCTTCTTCAATATGCCCTTCACCAACATGCAGTGTTTCCTTGATTGAATTAGCTCTCACACCAATATTTGAGTCTAGAGCCTTTGCATTGAGGGCTATCTGAAAACAGCTGTGGCGCTGAAATTGCCTGTGAATGTGGAGTTGGTGGCATGTGAAAGCCCCATGTGGAATATTCGTTTGTGTGGGATGCTCTACCAGGTTCATGCCTAGATAATGCACTCAAAGGGCACTAAGCATAGAGTGTGAAAACTGAGTTTCCTTGAGAGCTGCTTGGAAGCCTGATGGTGTGTGAAGTTAGTGAGCCAAATGGAGTTGTTCTCCCACAAGAACCACTCGGCTGATTCTTCTTCAATATGCCCTTCACCAACATGCAGTGTTTCCTTGATTGAATTAGCTCTCACACCAATATTTGAGTCTAGAGCCTTTGCATTGAGGGCTATCTGAAAACGGCTGTGGCGCTGAAGTTGCCTGTGAATGTGGAGTTGGTGGCATGTGAAACCCGCATGTGGAGCATTCGTTTGTGTGGGATGCTCTACCAGGTTCATGCCTAGATAATGCACTCAAAGGGCACTAAGCATAGAGTGTGAAACCTGAGTTTCCTTGAGAGCTGCTTGGAAGCCTGATGGTGTGTGAAGTTAGTGAGCCAAATAGAGTTGTTCTCCCACAAGAACCACTCGGCTGATTCTTCTTCAATATGCCCTTCACCAACATGCAGTGTTTCCTTGATTGAATTAGCTCTCACACCAATATTTGCGTCTAGAGCCTTTGCATTGAGGGCTATCTGAAAACGGCTGTGGCGCTGAAGTTGCCTGTGAATGTGGAGTTGGTGGCATGTGAAACCCGCATGTGGAATATTCGTCTGTGTGGGATGCTCTACCAGGTTCATTCCTAGATAATGCACTGAAAGGGCACTAAGCATAGAGTGTGAAAACTGAGTTTCCTTGAGAGCTGCTTGGAAGCCTGATGGTGTGTGAAGTTAGTGAGCCAAATGGAGTTGTTCTCCCACAAGAACCACTCGGCTGATTCTTCTTCAATATGCCCTTCACCAACATGCAGTGTTTCCTTGATTGAATTAGCTCTCACACCAATATTTGCGTCTAGAGCCTTTGCATTGAGGGCTATCTGAAAACGGCTGTGGCGCTGAAGTTGCCTGTGAATGTGGAGTTGGTGGCATGTGAAACCCGCATGTGGAGCATTCGTTTGTGTGGGATGCCCTGCCAGGTTCATTCCTAGATAATGCACTCAAAGGGCACTAAGCATAGAGTGTGAAAACTGAGTTTCCTTGAGAGCTGTTTGGAAGCCTGATGGTGTGTGAAGTTAGTGAGCCAAATGGAGTTGTTCTCCCACAAGAACCACTCGGCTGATCCTTCTTCAATATGCCCTTCACCAACATGCAGTGTGTCCTTGATTGAATTAGCTCTCACACCAATATTTGCATCTAGAGCCTTTGCATTGAGGGCTATCTGAAAACGGCTGTGGCGCTGAAGTTGCCTGTGAATGTGGAGTTGGTGGCATGTGAAACCCGCATGTGGAATATTCGTCTGTGTGGGATGCTCTACCAGGTTCATGCCTAGATAATGCACTCAAAGGGCACTAAGCATAGCGTGTGAAAACTGAGTTTCCTTGAGAGCTGCTTGGAAGCCTGATGGTGTGTGAAGTGAGTGAGCCAAATGGAGTTGTTCTCCCACAAGAACCACTCGGCTGATTCTTCTTCAATATGCCCTTCACCAACATGCAGTGTTTCCTTGATTGAATTAGCTCTCGCACCAATATTTGCGTCTAGAGTCTTTGCATTGAGGGCTATCTGAAAACGGCTGTGGCGCTGAAGTTGCCTGTGAATGTGGAGTTGGTGGCATGTGAAACCCGCATGTGGAGCATTCGTTTGTGTGGGATGCTCACCAAGCTTCATTTCAGTCCTAGGCACTCAAAGGGCACTAAGCATAGAGTGTGAAAACTGAGTTTCCTTGAGAGCTGCTTGGAAGCCTGATGGTGTGTGAAGTTAGTGAGCCAAATGGAGTTGTTCTCCCACAAGAACCACTCGGGTGATTCTTCTTCAATATGCCCTTCGCCAACATGCAGTGTTTCCTTGATTGAATTAGCTCTCACACCAATATTTGCGTCTAGAGCCTTTGCATTGAGGGCTATCTGAAAACGGCTGTGGCGCTGAAGTTGCCTGAGAATGTGGAGTTGGTGGCATGTGAAACCCCCATGTGAAATATTCGTTTGTGTGGGATGCTCTGCCAGGTTCATTCCTAGATAATGCACTCAAAGGGCACTAAGCATAGAGTGTGAAAACTGAGTTTCCTTGAGAGCTGCTTGGAAGCCTGATGGTGTGTGAAGTTAGTGAGCCAAATGGAGTTGTTCTCCCACAAGAACCACTCGGCTGATCCTTCTTCAATATGCCCTTCACCAACATGCAGTGTTTCCTTGATTGAATTAGCTCTCACACCAATATTTGCGTCTAGAGCCTTTGCATTGAGGGCTATCTGAAAACGGCTGTGGCGCTGAAGTTGCCTGTGAATGTGGAGTTGGTGGCATGTGAAACCCGCAAGTGGAGCATTCGTTTGTGTGGGATGCTCTACCAGGCTCATTCCTAGATAATGCACTGAAAGGGCACTAAGCATAGCGTGTGAAACCTGAGTTTCCTTGAGAGCTGCTTGGAAGCCTGATAGTGTGTGAAGTTAGTGAGCTAAATGGAGTTGTTCTCCCACAAGAACTACTCTGCTGATCCTTCTTCAATATGCCCTTCACCAACATGCAGTGTTTCCTTGATTGAATTAGCTCTCACACCAATATTTGCGTCTAGAGCCTTTGCATTGAGGGCTATCTGAAAACGGCTGTGGCACTGAAGTTGCCTGTGAATGTGGAGTTGGTGGCATGTGAAACCCGCATGTGGAGCATTCGTTTGTGTGGGATGCTCACCAAGATTCATTTCAGTCCTAGCACTCAAAGGGCACTAAGCATAGAGTGTGAAAACTGAGTTTCCTTGAAAGCTGCTTGGAAGCCTGATGGTGTGTGAAGTTAGTGAGCCAAATGGAGTTGTTCTCCCACAACAACCATTCGGCTAATACTTCTTCAATATGCCCTTCACCAACATGCAGTGTTTCCTTGATTGAATTAGCTCTCACACCAATATTTGCGTCTAGAGCCTTTGCATTGAGGGATATCTGAAAAAGGCTGTGGCGCTGAAGTTGCCTGTGAATGTGGAGTTGGTGGCATGTGAAACCCGCATGTGGAGCATTCGTTTGTGTGGGATGCTCACCAAGCTTCATTTCAGTCCTAGGCACTCAAAGGGCACTAAGCATAGAGTGTGAAAACTGAGTTTCCTTGAGAGCTGCTTGGAAGCCTGATGGTGTGTGAAGTTAGTGAGCCAAATGGAGTTGTTCTCCCACAAGAACCACTCGGCTGATTCTTCTTCAATATGCCCTTCACCAACATGCAGTGTTTCCTTGATTGAATTAGCTCTCACACCAATATTTGCGTCTACAGCCTTTGCATTGAGGGCTATCTGAAAACGGCTGTGGCGCTGAAGTTGCCTGAGAATGTGGAGTTGGTGGCATGTGAAACCCGCATGTGGAATATTCGTTTGTGTGGGATGCTCTACCAGGTTCATTCCTAGATAATGCACTCAAAGCGCACTAAGCATAGAGTGTGAAAACTGAGTTTCCTTGAGAGCTGCTTGGAAGCCTGATGGTGTGTGAAGTTAGTGAGCCAAAAGAAGTTGTTCTCCCACAAGAACCACTCGGCTGATCCTTCTTCAATATGCCCTTCACCAACATGCAGTGTTTCCTTGATTGAATTAGCTCTCACACCAATATTTGCGTCTAGAGCCTTTGCATTGAGGGCTATCTGAAAACGGCTGTGGCGCTGAAGTTGCCTGTGAATGTGGAGTTGGTGGCATGTGAAACCCGCATGTGCAGCATTCGTTTGTGTGGGATGCTCTACCAGGCTCTTTCCTAGATAATGCACTGAAAGGGCACTAAGCATAGCGTGTGAAACCTGAGTTTCCTTGAGAGCTGCTTGGAAGCCTGATGGTGTGTGAAGTTAGTGAGCCAAATGGAGTTGTTCTCCCACAAGAACCACTCGGCTGATCCTTCTTCAATATGCCCTTCACCAACATGCAGTGTTTCCTTGATTGAATTAGCTCTCACACCAATATTTGCGTCTAGAGCCTTTGCATTGAGGGCTATCTGAAAACAGCTGTGGCGCTGAAGTTGCCTGTGAATGTGGAGTTTGTGGCATGTGAAACCCGCACGTGGAGCATTCGTTTGTGTGGGATGCTCTACCAGGTTCATTCCTAGATAATGCACTCAAAGGGCACTAAGCATAGAGTGTGAAAACTGAGTTTCCTTGAGTGCTGCTTGGAAGCCTGATGGTGTGTGTAGTTAGTGAGCCAAATGGAGTTGTTCTCCCACAAGAACCACTCGGCTGATTCTTCTTCAATATGCCCTTCACCAACATGCAGTGTTTCCTTGATTGAATTAGCTCTCACACCAATATTTGCGTCTAGAGCCTTTGCATTGAGGGCGATCTGAAAACGGCTGTGGCGCTGAAGTTGCCTGTGAATGTGGAGTTTGTGGCATGTGAAACCCGCATGTGGAGCATTCGTTTGTGTGGGATGCTCACCAAGCTTCATTTCAGTCCTAGGCACTCAAAGGGCACTAAGCATAGAGTGTGAAAACTGAGTTTCCTTGAGAGCTGCTTGGAAGCCTGATGGTGTGTGAAGTTAGTGAGCCAAATGGAGTTGTTCTCCCACAAGAACCGCTCGGCTGATTCTTCTTCAATATGCCCTTCACCAACATGCAGTGTTTCCTTGATTGAATTAGCTCTCACACCAATATTTGAGTCTAGAGCCTTTGCATTGAGGGCTATCTGAAAACGGCTGTGGCGCTGAAGTTGCCTGTGAATGTGGAGTTGGTGGCATGTGAAACCCGCATGTGGAATATTCGTTTGTGTGGGATGCTCTACCAGGTTCATGCCTAGATAATGCACTCAAAGGGCACTAAGCATAGAGTGTGAAAACTGAGTTTCCTTGAGAGCTGCTTGGAAGCCTGATGATGTGTGAAGTTAGTGAGCCAAATGGAGTTGTTCTCCCACAAGAACCACTCGGCTGATTCTTCTTCAATATGCCCTTCACCAACATGCAGTGTTTCCTTGATTGAATTAGCTCTCACACCAATATTTGCGTCTAGAGCCTTTGCATTGAGGGCTATCTGAAAACGGCTGTGGCGCTGAAGTTGCCTGAGAATGTGGAGTTGGTGGCATGTGAAACCCCCATGTGGAATATTCGTTTGTGTGGGATGCTCTACCAGGTTCATTCCTAGATAATGCACTGAAAGGGCACTAAGCATAGAGTGTGAAAACTGAGTTTCCTTGAGAGCTGCTTGGAAGCCTGATGGTGTGTGAAGTTAGTGAGCCAAATGGAGTTGTTCTTCCATAAGAACCGCTCGGCTGATTCTTCTTCAATATGCCCTTCACCAACATGCAGTGTTTCCTTGATTGAATTAGCTCTCACACCAATATTTGCGTCTAGAGCCTTTGCATTGAGGGCTATCTGAAAACGGCTGTGGCGCTGAAGTTGCCTGTGAATGTGGAGTTTGTGGCATGTGAAACCCGCACGTGGAGCCTTCGTTTGTGTGGGATGCTCACCAAGCTTCATTTCAGTCCTAGGCACTCAAAGGACACTCAGCATAGAGTGTGAAAACTGAGTTTCCTTGAGAGCTGCTTGGAAGCCTGATGGTGTGTGAAGTTAGTGAGCCAAATGGAGTTGTTCTCCCACAAGAACCGCTCGGCTGATTCTTCTTCAATATGCCCTTCACCAACATGCAGTGTTTCCTTGATTGAATTAGCTCTCACACCAATATTTGCGTCTAGAGCCTTTGCATTGAGGGCTATCTGAAAACGGCTGTGGCGCTGAAGTTGCCTGTGAATGTGGAGTTGGTGGCATGTGAAACCCCCATGTGGAATATTCGTTTGTGTGGGATGCTCTACCAGGTTCATGCCTAGATAATGCTCTGAAAGGGCACTAAGCATAGAGTGTGAAAACTGAATTTCCTTGAGAGCTGCTTGGAAGCCTGATGGTGTGTGAAGTTAGTGAGCCAAATGGAGTTGTTCTCCCACAAGAACCGCTCGGCTGATTCTTCTTCAATATGCCCTTCACCAACATGCAGTGTTTCCTTGATTGAATTAGCTCTCACACCAATATTTGCGTCTAGAGCCTTTGCATTGAGGGCTATCTGAAAACGGCTGTGGCGCTGAAGTTGCCTGTGAATGTGGAGTTGGTGGCATGTGAAACCCGCATGTGGAGCATTCGTTTGTGTGGTATGCTCACCAAGCTTCATTTCAGTCCTAGGCACTCAAAGGGCACTAAGCATAGAGTGTGAAAACTGAGTTTCCTTGAGAGCTGCTTGGAAGCCTGATGGTGTGTGAAGTTAGTGAGCCAAATGGAGTTGTTCTCCCACAAGAACCACTCGGCTGATCCTTTTTCAATATGCCCTTCACCAACATGCAGTGTTTCCTTGATTGAATTAGCTCTCACACCAATATTTGCATCTAGAACCTTTGCAATGAGGGCTATCTGAAAACGGCTGTGGCGCTGAAGTTGCCTGTGAATGTGGAGTTGGTGGCATGTGAAACCCGCAAGTGGAGCATTCGTTTGTGTCGGATGCTCACCAAGCTTCATTTCAGTCCTAGGCACTCAAAGGACACTCAGCATAGAGTGTGAAAACTGAGTTTCCTTGAGAGCTGCTTGGAAGCCTGATGGTGTGTGAAGTTAGTGAGCCAAATGGAGTTGTTCTCCCACTAGAACCGCTCGGCTGATTCTTCTTCAATATGCCCTTCACCAACATGCAGTGTTTCCTTGATTGAATTAGCTCTCACACCAATATTTGCGTCTAGAGCCTTTGCATTGAGGGCTATCTGAAAACGGCTGTGGCGCTGAAGTTGCCTGTGAATGTGGAGTTGGTGGCATGTGAAACCCCCATGTGGAATATTCGTTTGTGTGGGATGCTCTACCAGGTTCATGCCTAGATAATGCTCTGAAAGGGCACTAAGCATAGAGTGTGAAAACTGAATTTCCTTGAGAGCTGCTTGGAAGCCTGATGGTGTGTGAAGTTAGTGAGCCAAATGGAGTTGTTCTCCCACAAGAACCGCTCGGCTGATTCTTCTTCAATATGCCCTTCACCAACATGCAGTGTTTCCTTGATTGAATTAGCTCTCACACCAATATTTGCGTCTAGAGCCTTTGCATTGAGGGCTATCTGAAAACGGCTGTGGCGCTGAAGTTGCCTGTGAATGTGGAGTTGGTGGCATGTGAAACCCGCATGTGGAATATTCGTCTGTGTCGGATGCTCTACCAGGTTCATTCCTAGATAATGCACTGAAAGGGCACTAAGCATAGAGTGTGAAAACTGAGTTTCCTTGAGAGCTGTTTGGAAGCCTGATGGTGTGTGAAGTTAGTGAGCCAAATGGAGTTGTTCTCACACAAGAACCACTCGGCTGATTCTTCTTCAATATGCCCTTCACCAACATGCAGTGTTTCCTTGATTGAATTAGCTCTCACACCAATATTTGCGTCTAGAGCCTTTGCATTGAGGGCTATCTGAAAACGGCTGTGGCGCTGAAGTTGCCTGTGAATGTGGAGTTGGTGGCATGTGAAAACCGCAAGTGGAGCATTCGTTTGTGTGGGATGCTCACCAAGCTTCATTTCAGACCTAGGCACTCAAAGGGCACTAAGCATAGAGTGTGAAAACTGAGTTTCCTTGAGAGCTGCTTGGAAGCCTGATGGTGTGTGAAGTTAGTGAGCCAAATGGAGTTGTTCTCCCACAAGAACCACTCGGCTGATTCTTCTTCAATATGCCCTTCACCAACATGCAGTGTTTCCTTGATTGAATTAGCTCTCACACCAATATTTGCGTCTAGAGCCTTTGCATTGAGGGCTATCTGAAAACGGCTGTGGCGCTGAAGTTGCCTGTGAATGTGGAGTTGGTGTCATGTGGAACCCGCATGTGGAGCATTCGTTTGTGTGGATTGCTCTACCAGGTTCATTCCTAGAGAATGCACTCAAAGGGCACTAAGCATAGAGTGTGAAAACTGAGTTTCCTTGAGAGCTGCTTGGAAGCCTGATGGTGTGTGAAGTTAGTGAGCCAAGTGGAGTTGTTCTCCCACAAGAACCACTCGGCTGATTCTTCTTCAATATGCCCTTCACCAACATGCAGTGTTTCCTTGATTGAATTAGCTCTCGCACCAATATTTGCGTCTAGAGCCTTTGCATTGAGGGCTATCTGAAAACGGCTGTGGCGCTGAAGTTGCCTGTGAATGTGGAGTTGGTGGCATGTGAAACCCGCAAGTGGAGCATTCGTTTGTGTGGGATGCTCACCAAGCTTCATTTCAGTCCTAGGCACTCAAAGGGCACTAAGCATAGAGTGTGAAAACTGAGTTTCCTTGAGAGCTGCTTGGAAGCCTGATGGTGTGTGAAGTTAGTGAGCCAAATGGAGTTGTTCTCCCACAAGAACCACTCGGCTGATCCTTCTTCAATATGCCCTTCACCAACATGCAGTGTTTCCTTGATTGAATTAGCTCTCACACCAATATTTGCGTCTAGAGCCTTTGCATTGAGGGCTATCTGAAAACGGCTGTGGCGCTGAAGTTGCCTGTGAATGTGGAGTTGGTGTCATGTGAAACCCGCATGTGGAGCATTCGTTTGTGTGGGATGCTCTCCCAGGTTCATTCCTATTTAATGCGCTCAAAGGGCACTAAGCATAGAGTGTGAAAACTGAGTTTCCTTGAGAGCTGCTTGGAAGCCTGATGGTGTGTGAAGTTAGTGAGCCAAATGGAGTTGTTCTTCCATAAGAACCGCTCGGCTGATTTTTCTTCAATATGCCCTTCACCAACATGCAGTGTTTCCTTGATTGAATTAGCTCTCACACCAATATTTGCGTCTAGAGCCTTTGCATTGAGGGCGATCTGAAAACGGCTGTGGCGCTGAAGTTGCCTGTGAATGTGGAGTTTGTGGCATGTGAAACCCGCATGTGGAGCATTCGTTTGTGTGGGATGCTCACCAAGCTTCATTTCAGTCCTAGGCACTCAAAGGGCACTAAGCATAGAGTGTGAAAACTGAGTTTCCTTGAGAGCTGCTTGGAAGCCTGATGGTGTGTGAAGTTAGTGAGCCAAATGGAGTTGTTCTCCCACAAGAACCACTCGGCTGATCCTTCTTCAATATGCCCTTCACCAACATGCAGTGTTTCCTTGATTGAATTAGCTCTCACACCAATATTTGCGTCCAGAGCCTTTGCATTGAGGGCTATCTGAAAACGGCTGTGGCGCTGAAGTTGCCTGTGAATGTGGAGTTGGTGGCATGTGAAACCCGCATGTGGAATATTCGTCTGTGTGGGATGCTCTACCAGGTTCATTCCTAGATAATGCACTGAAAGGGCACTAAGCATAGAGTGTGAAAACTGAGTTTCCTTGAGAGCTGTTTGGAAGCCTGATGGTGTGTGAAGTTAGTGAGCCAAATGGAGTTGTTCTCCCACAAGAACCGCTCGGCTGATTCTTCTTCAATATGCCCTTCACCAACATGCAGTGTTTCCTTGATTGAATTAGCTCTCACACCAATATTTGCGTCTAGAGCCTTTGCATTGAGGGCTATCTGAAAACGGCTGTGGCGCTGAAGTTGCCTGTGAATGTGGAGTTGGTGGCATGTGAAAACCGCAAGTGGAGCATTCGTTTGTGTGGGATGCTCACCAAGCTTCATTTCAGACCTAGGCACTCAAAGGGCACTAAGCATAGAGTGTGAAAACTGAGTTTCCTTGAGAGCTGCTTGGAAGCCTGATGGTGTGTGAAGTTAGTGAGCCAAATGGAGTTGTTCTCCCACAAGAACCACTCGGCTGATTCTTCTTCAATATGCCCTTCACCAACATGCAGTGTTTCCTTGATTGAATGAGCTCTCGCACCAATGTTTGCGTCTAGAGCCTTTGCATTGAGGGCTATCTGAAAACGCCTGTGGCGCTGAAGTTGCCTGTGAATGTGGAGTTGGTGGCATGTGAAACCCGCATGTGGAGCATTCGTTTGTGTGGGATGCTCTACCAGGTTCATTCCTAGATAATGCCCTCAAAGGGCACTAAGCATAGAGTGTGAAAACTGAGTTTCCTTGAGAGCTGCTTGGAAGCCTGATGGTGTGTGAAGTTAGTGAGCCAAATGGAGTTGTTCTCCCACAAGAACCACTCGGCTGATTCTTCTTCAATATGCCCTTCACCAACATGCAGTGTTTCCTTGATTGAATTAGCTCTCACACCAATATTTGCGTCTAGAGCCTTTGCATTGAGGGCTATCTGAAAACGGCTGTGGCGCTGAAGTTGCCTGTGAATGTGGAGTTTGTGGCATGTGAAACCCGCATGTGGAGCATTCGTTTGTGTGGGATGCTCTACCAGGTTCATTCCTAGATAATGCACTCAAAGGGCACTAAGCATAGAGTGTGAAAACTGAGTTTCCTTGAGAGCTGCTTGGAAGCCTGATGGTGTGTGAAGTTAGTGAGCCAAATGGAGTTGTTCTCCCACAAGAACCACTCGGCTGATTCTTCTTCAATATGCCCTTCACCAACATGCAGTGTTTCCTTGATTGAATTAGCTCTCACACCAATATTTGCGTCTAGAGCCTTTGCATTGAGGGCTATCTGAAAACGGCTGTGGCGCTGAAGTTGCCTGTGAATGTGGAGTTGGTGTCATGTGGAACCCGCATGTGGAGCATTCGTTTGTGTGGATTGCTCTACCAGGTTCATTCCTAGATAATGCACTCAAAGGGCACTAAGCATAGAGTGTGAAAACTGAGTTTCCTTGAGAGCTGCTTGGAAGCCTGATGGTGTGTGAAGTTAGTGAGCCAAATGGAGTTGTTCTCCCACAAGAACCACTCGGCTGATTCTTCTTCAATATGCCCTTCACCAACATGCAGTGTTTCCTTGATTGAATTAGCTCTCGCTCCAATATTTGCGTCTAGAGCCTTTGCATTGAGGGCTATCTGAAAACGGCTGTGGCGCTGAAGTTGCCTGTGAATGTGGAGTTGGTGGCATGTGAAACCCGCAAGTGGAGCATTCGTTTGTGTGGGATGCTCACCAAGCTTCATTTCAGTCCTAGGCACTCAAAGGGCACTAAGCATAGAGTGTGAAAACTGAGTTTCCTTGAGAGCTGCTTGGAAGCCTGATGGTGTGTGAAGTTAGTGAGCCAAACGGAGTTGTTCTCCCACAAGAACCACTCGGCTGATCCTTCTTCAATATGCCCTTCACCAACATGCAGTGTTTCCTTGATTGAATTAGCTCTCACACCAATATTTGCGTCTAGAGCCTTTGCATTGAGGGCTATCTGAAAACGGCTGTGGCGCTGAAGTTGCCTGTGAATGTGGAGTTGGTGGCATGTGAAACCCGCATGTGGAATATTCGTTTGTGTGGGATGCTCTACCAGGTTCATGCCTAGATAATGCACTCAAAGGGCACTAAGCATAGAGTGTGAAAACTGAGTTTCCTTGAGAGCTGCTTGGAAGCCTGATGATGTGTGAAGTTAGTGAGCCAAATGGAGTTGTTCTCCCACAAGAACCACTCGGCTGATTCTTCTTCAATATGCCCTTCACCAACATGCAGTGTTTCCTTGATTGAATTAGCTCTCACACCAATATTTGCGTCTAGAGCCTTTGCATTGAGGGCGATCTGAAAACGGCTGTGGCGCTGAAGTTGCCTGTGAATGTGGAGTTGGTGGCATGTGAAACCCGCATGTGGAGCATTCGTTTGTGTGGGATGCTCACCAAGCTTCATTTCAGTCCTAGGCACTCAAAGGGCACTAAGCATAGAGTGTGAAAACTGAGTTTCCTTGAGAGCTGCTTGGAAGCCTGATGGTGTGTGAAGTTAGTGAGCCAAATGGAGTTGTTCTCCCACAAGAACCACTCGGCTGATCCTTCTTCAATATGCCCTTCACCAACATGCAGTGTTTCCTTGATTGAATGAGCTCTCACACCAATATTTGCATCTAGAGCCTTTGCATTGAGGGCTATCTGAAAACGGCTGTGGCGCTGAAGTTGCCTGTGAATGTGGAGTTGGTGGCATGTGAAACCCGTAAGTGGAGTATTCGTTTGTGTGGGATGCTCACCAAGCTTCATTTCAGTCCTAGGCACTCAAAGGGCACTCAGCATAGAGTGTGAAAACTGAGTTTCCTTGAGAGCTGCTTGGAAGCCTGATGGTGTGTGAAGTTAGTGAGCCAAATGGAGTTGTTCTCCCACAAGAACCGCTCGGCTGATTCTTCTTCAATATGCCCTTCACCAACATGCAGTGTTTCCTTGATTGAATTAGCTCTCACACCAATATTTGCGTCCAGAGCCTTTGCATTGAGGGCTATCTGAAAACGGCTGTGGCGCTGAAGTTGCCTGTGAATGTGGAGTTGGTGGCATGCGAAACCCCCATGTGGAATATTCGTTTCTGTGGGATGCTCTACCAGGTTCATGCCTAGATAATGCACTCAAAGGGCACTAAGCATAGAGTGTGAAAACTGAGTTTCCTTGAGAGCTGCTTGGAAGCCTGATGGTGTGTGAAGTTAGTGAGCCAAATGGAGTTGTTCTCCCACAAGAACCACTCGGCTGATTCTTCTTCAATATGCCCTTCACCAACATGCAGTGTTTCCTTGATTGAATTAGCTCTCACACCAATATTTGCGTCTAGAGCCTTTGCATTGAGGGCTATCTGAAAACGGCTGTGGCGCTGAAGTTGCCTGTGAATGTGGAGTTGGTGGCATGTGAAACCGCCATGTGGAATATTCTTTTGTGTGGGATGCTCTGCCAGGTTCATTCCTAGACAATGCACTCAAAGGGCACTAAGCATAGAGTGTGAAAACTGAGTTTCCTTGAGAGCTGCTTGGAAGCCTGATGGTGTGTGAAGTTAGTGAGCCAAATGGAGTTGTTCTCCCACAAGAACCACTCGGCTGATCCTTCTTCAATATGCCCTTCACCAACATGCAGTGTTTCCTTGATTGAATTAGCTCTCACACCAATATTTGAGTCTAGAGCCTGTGCATTGAGGGCTATCTGAAAACGGCTGTGGCGCTGAAGTTGCCTGTGAATGTGGAGTTGGTGGCATGTGAAATACGCCATGTGGAATATTCGTTTGTGTGGGATGCTCTGCCAGGTTCATTCCTAGATAATGCACTCAAAGGGCACTAAGCATAGAGTGTGAAAACTGAGTTTCCTTGAGAGCTGCTTGGAAGCCTGATGGTGTGTGAAGTTAGTGAGCCAAATGGAGTTGTTCTCCCACAAGAACCACTCGGCTGATCCTTCTTCAATATGCCATTCACCAACATGCAGTGTTTCCTTGATTGAATTAGCTCTCACACCAATATTTGAATCTAGAGCCTTTTGATTGAGGGCTATCTGAAAACGGCTGTGGCGCTGAAGTTGCCTGTGAATGTGGAGTTGGTGGCATGTGAAACCCGCATGTGGAATATTCGTTTGTGTGGGATGCTCTGCCAGGTTCATTCCTAGATAATGCACTCAAAGGGCACTAAGCATAGAGTGTGAAAACTGAGTTTCCTTGAGAGCTGCTTGGAAGCCTGATGGTGTGTGAAGTTAGTGAGCCAAATGGAGTTGTTCTCCCACAAGAACCACTCGGCTGATTCTTCTTCAATATGCCCTTCACCAACATGCAGTGTTTCCTTGATTGAATTAGCTCTCACAACAATATTTGCGTCTAGAGCCTTTGCATTGAGGTCTATCTGAAAACGGCTGTGGCACTGAAGTTGCCTGTGAATGTGGAGTTGTTGGCATGTGAAACCCGCATGTGGAGCATTCGTTTGTGTGGGATGCTCACCAAGCTTCATTTCAGTCCTAGACACTCAAAGGGCACTAAGCATAGAGTGTGAAAACTGAGTTTCCTTGAGAGCTGCTTGGAAGCCTGATGGTGTGGTTAGTGAGCCAAATGGAGTTGTCCTCCCACAAGAACCACTCGGCTGATTCTTCTTCAATATGCCCTTCACCAACATGCAGTGTTTCCTTGATTGAATTAGCTCTCACACCAATATTTGCGTCTAGAGCCTTTGCGTTGAGGGCTATGTGAAAACGGCTGTGGCGCTGAAGTTGCCTGTGAATGTGGAGTTGGTGGCATGTGAAACACGCATGTGGAGCATTCGTTTCTGTGGGATGCTCACCAAGCTTCATTTCAGTCCTAGGCACTCAAAGGGCACTAAGCATAGAGTGTGAAAACTGAGTTTCCTTGAGAGCTGCTTGGAAGCCTGATGGTGTGTGAAGTTAGTGAGCCAAATAGAGTTGTTCTCCCACAAGAACCACTCGGCTGATTCTTCTTCAATATGCCCTTCACCAACATGCAGTGTTTCCTTGATTGAATTAGCTCTCACACCAATATTTGAGTCTAGAGCCTTTGCATTGAGGGCTATCTGAAAACGGCTGTGGCGCTGAAGTTGCCTGTGAATGTGGAGTTGGTGGCATGTGAAAGGCCCATGTGGAATATTCGTTTGTGTGGGATGCTCTACCAGGTTCATGCCTAGATAATGCACTCAAAGGGCACTAAGCATAGAGTGTGAAAACTGAGTTTCCTTGAGAGCTGCTTGGAAGCCTGATGGTGTGTGAAGTTAGTGAGCCAAATGGAGTTGTTCTCCCACAAGAACCACTCGGCTGATTCTTCTTCAATATGCCCTTCACCAACATGCAGTGTTTCCTTGATTGAATTAGCTCTCACACCAATATTTGCGTCTAGAGCCTTTGCATTGAGGGCTATCTGAAAACGGCTGTGGCGCTGAAGTTGCCTGTGAATGTGGAGTTGGTGGCATGTGAAACCCGCATGTGGAGCATTCATTTGTGTGGGATGCTCTACCAGGTTCATGCCTAGATAATGCACTCAAAGGGCACTAAGCATAGAGTGTGAAACCTGAGTTTCCTTGAGAGCTGCTTGGAAGCCTGATGGTGTGTGAAGTTAGTGAGCCAAATAGAGTTGTTCTCCCACAAGAACCACTCGGCTGATTCTTCTTCAATATGCCCTTCACCAACATGCAGTGTTTCCTTGATTGAATTAGCTCTCACACCAATATTTGCGTCTAGAGCCTTTGCATTGAGGGCTATCTGAAAACGGCTGTGGCGCTGAAGTTGCCTGTGAATGTGGAGTTGGTGGCATGTGAAACCCGCATGTGGAATATTCGTCTGTGTGGGATGCTCTACCAGGTTCATGCCTAGATAATGCACTGAAAGGGCAACTAAGCATAGAGTGTGAAAACTGAGTTTCCTTTAAAGCTGCTTGGAAGCCTGATGGTGTGTGAAGTTAGTGAGCCAAATGGAGTTGTTCTCCCACAAGAACCACTCGGCTGATTCTTCTTCAATATGCCCTTCACCAACATGCAGTGTTTCCTTGATTGAATTAGCTCTCACACCAATATTTGCGTCTAGAGCCTTTGCATTGAGGGCTATCTGAAAACGGCTGTGGCGCTGAAGTTGCCTGTGAATGTGGAGTTGGTGGCATGTGAAACCCGCAAGTGGAGCATTCGTTTGTGTGGGATGCTCACCAAGCTTCATTTCAGTC